>NW_027415373.1:0-63190 GCF_964106895.1 Numenius arquata | reverse complement strand
AGCGCCCGCAGAGGTCTGAAGGGGCCCGTACTGTTCCGTAAGGATCCATAGGGCTCCGTAGAGCTTCGTAGGTTCCCTAGAGGCCTGTAGAGTACCGCAGGAGCCAGTAGTGTTCTGTAGGGGCCCGTAGGGTTCCTTCCGTAGGGGCTGGCAGTGTTCCGTTGGGGCCTCTAGGGTTGAGTAAGTGCCCACAGACGTCTGTAGGAATCCGTGGGATTCTGTAAGGTTCCGGAGGGTTCTGCAGGGTTCCGTAGGGGCCTGTAGAGTTCCGTAGTGGCTGGTAAAGTTCCGTAGGGTCCTGTGGGGTTCTGTATGGACCTGTAGGCTTCCGTAGGGGCCTGCAGGGTTCTGTAAGTGCCCGCAGGTGTCTGTAGGGTTCCGTAGGGGTCTGTAGGGTTCCGTAGGCACCTGCAGTGTTCTGTAGGAGCCCATAGGGTTTTAGTGAGGTTCCGTTGTGTTGCTAAGGGTCTTGTAGAGTGCTGTCGGGTCCTGGAGTATTCTGTAGGGTTCCAGAGGGGCTCATAGGGTTCCGTCAAAATCTGTAGGGTTCCCTAGGGGCCCGTAGAGTCCCGTAGATTTCCGTAGGGGCCTGTAGGGTTGAGTAAGTGCCCGCAGGGGTTGGTAGGAGCTTGTAGGGTTCCATAAGTTTCCAGAGGGTTGTGTAGGGCTCCGTAGGGGCCGCTGGTGTTCCCTAGGGGCCTGTAGAGTCTCGTACGGTTCCGTAGGGGCCTGTGGTGTTCCCTAGGGGCCTGTAGAGTCTCGTACAGTTCCGTAGGGTCCTGTAGGTTTCCATAAGCGCCCGCAGAGGTCTGAAGGGGCCCGTACTGTTCCGTAAGGATCCACAGGGCTCCGTAGAGCTTCGTAGGTTCCCTAGAGGCCTGTAGAGTACCGCAGGAGCCAGTAGTGTTCTGTAGGGGCCCGTAGGGTTCCTTCCGTAGGGGCTGGCAGTGTTCCGTAGGGGCCTCTAGGGTTGTGTAAGTGCCCGCAGGAGTCTGTGGGATTCTGTAAGGTTCTGGAGGGTTCTGCAGGGTTCCGTAGGGGCCCGTAGAGTTCCGTAGTGGCTGGTAAAGTTCCGTAGGGCCCTGTGGGGTTCTGTATGGACCTGTAGGGTTCCGTAGGGGCCTGCAGGGTTCTGTAAGTGCCCGCAGGTGTCTGTAGGGTTCCGTAGGGGTCTGTAGGGTTCCGTAGGCACCTGCAGTGTTCTGTAGGAGCCCATAGGGTTTTAGTGAGGTTCCGTTGTGTTGCTAAGGGTCTTGTAGAGTGCTGTCGGGTCCTGGATTATTCTGTAGGGTTCCAGAGGGGCTCGTAGGGTTCCATCAAAATCTGTAGGCTTCCCTAGGGGCCCGTAGAGTCCCGTAGATTTCCGTAGGGGCCTGTAGGGTTGTGTAAGTGCCCGCAGGGGTTGGTAGGAGCTTGTAGGGTTCCATAAGTTTCCAGACGGTTGTGTAGGGTTCCGTAGGGGCCTGTGGTGTTCCCTAGGGGCCTGTAGAGTCTCGTACGGTTCCGTAGGGGCCTGTGGTGTTCCCTAGGGGCCTGTAGAGTCTCGTACAGTTCCGTAGGGTCCTGTAGGTTTCCATAAGCGCCCGCAGAGGTCTGAAGGGGCCCGTACTGTTCCGTAAGGATCCACAGGGCTCCGTAGAGCTTCGTAGGTTCCCTAGAGGCCTGTAGAGTACCGCAGGAGCCAGTAGTGTTCTGTAGGGGCCCGTAGGGTTCCTTCCGTAGGGGCTGGCAGTGTTCCGTAGGGGCCTCTAGGGTTGAGTAAGTGCCCGCAGACGTCTGTAGGAATCCGTGGGATTCTGTAAGGTTCTGGAGGGTTCTGCAGGGTTCCGTAGGGGCCCGTAGAGTTCCGTAGTGGCTGGTAAAGTTCCGTAGGGCCCTGTGGGGTTCTGTATGGACCTGTAGGGTTCCGTAGGGTCCTGCAGGGTTCTGTAAGTGCCCGCAGGTGTCTGTAGGGTTCCGTAGGGGTCTGTAGGGTTCCGTAGGCACCTGCAGTGTTCTGTAGGAGCCCATAGGGTTTTAGTGAGGTTCCGTTGTGTTGCTAAGGGTCTTGTAGAGTGCTGTCGGGTCCTGGAGTATTCTGTAAAGTTCCAGAGGGGCTTGTAGGGTTCCGTCAAAATCTGTAGGGTTCCCTAGGGGCGCGTAGAGTCCCGTAGATTTCCGTAGGGGCCTCTAGGGTTGAGTAAGTGCCCGCAGGAGTCTGTAGGAGTCTGTGGGATTCTGTAAGGTTCCGGAGCGTTCTGCAGGGTTCCATAGGGGCCCGTAGAGTTCCGTAGTGGCTGGTAAAGTTCTGTAGGGCCCTGTACCGTTCCGTAACTGCCTGCAAGGGTCTTTAGGCTTCCGTAGGGGCTGGTAGGGTTCCATAAAGTTCCGTGGGTTCCTTCAGAGGTCTGCAAGTGCCCGCAAGGGCCTGAAGGGGCCCACAGTGTTTCTGTCAGGTTCCGTAGAGTTCCGTAGGGGCCATAGGTTTCTGTAGTGGCTGGTAGTATTCCGTAGGGGTCTGTAGGGTTCCGTAGGCACCTGCAGTGTTCTGTAGGAGCCCATAGGGTTTTAGTGAGGTTCCGTTGTGTTGCTAAGGGTCTTGTAGAGTGCTGTCGGGTCCTGGAGTATTCTGTAGGGTTCCAGAGGGGCTCGTAGGGTTCCATCAAAATCTGTAGGGTTCCCTAGGGGCCCATAGAGTCCCGTAGATTTCCGTAGGGACCTGTAGGGTTGTGTAAGTGCCCGCAGGGGTTGGTAGGAGCTTGTAGGGTGCCATATATTTCCGGAGGGTTGTGTAGGGTTCCGTAGGGGCCGCTGGTGTTCCCTAGGGGCCTGTAGAGTCTCGTACGGTTCCGTAGGGTCCTGTAGGTTTCCATAAGCGCCCGCAGAGGTCTGAAGGGGCCCGTACTGTTCCGTAAGGATCCATAGGGCTCCGTAGAGCTTCGTAGGTTCCCTAGAGGCCTGTAGAGTACCGCAGGAGCCAGTAGTGTTCTGTAGGGGCCCGTAGGGTTCCTTCCGTAGGGGCTGGCAGTGTTCCGTAGGGGCCTCTAGGGTTGTGTAAGTGCCCGCAGGAGTCTGTGGGATTCTGTAAGGTTCTGGAGGGTTCTGCAGGGTTCCGTAGGGGCCCGTAGAGTTCCGTAGTGGCTGGTAAAGTTCCGTAGGGCCCTGTGGGGTTCTGTATGGACCTGTAGGGTTCCGTAGGGGCCTGCAGGGTTCTGTAAGTGCCCGCAGGTGTCTGTAGGGTTCCGTAGGGGTCTGTAGGGTTCCGTAGGCACCTGCAGTGTTCTGTAGGAGCC
Source organism: Numenius arquata (assembly GCF_964106895.1). Taxonomy (NCBI): domain Eukaryota; kingdom Metazoa; phylum Chordata; class Aves; order Charadriiformes; family Scolopacidae; genus Numenius; species Numenius arquata. Next base: position 59,918 of record NW_027415373.1, on the reverse strand, counting down.
CATAGGGTTTTAGTGAGGTTCCGTTGTGTTGCTAAGGGTCTTGTAGAGTGCTGTCGGGTCCTGGAGTATTCTGTAGGGTTCCAGAGGGGCTCGTAGGGTTCCGTCAAAATCTGTAGGGTTCCCTAGGGGCGCGTAGAGTCCCGTAGATTTCCGTAGGGGCCTGTAGGGTTGAGTAAGTGCCCGCAGGAGTCTGTGGGAGTCTGTGGGATTCTGTAAGGTTCCGGAGCGTTCTGCAGGGTTCCGTAGGGGCCCGTAGAGTTCCGTAGTGGCTGGTAAAGTTCCGTAGGGCCCTGTACCGTTCCGTAACTGCCTGCAAGGGTCTTTAGGCTTCCGTAGGGGCTGGTAGGGTTCCATAAAGTTCCGTGGGTTCCTGCAGAGGTCTGCAAGTGCCCGCAAGGGCCTGAAGGGGCCCACAGTGTTTCTGTCAGGTTCCGTAGAGTTCCGTAGGGGCCATAGGTTTCTGTAGTGGCTGGTAGTATTCCGTAGGGGTCTGTAGGGTTCCGTAGGCACCTGCAGTGTTCTGTAGGAGCCCATAGGGTTTTAGTGAGGTTCCGTTGTGTTGCTAAGGGTCTTGTAGAGTGCTGTCGGGTCCTGGAGTATTCTGTAGGGTTCCAGAGGGGCTCGTAGGGTTCCGTCAAAATCTGTAGGGTTCCCTAGGGGCGCGTAGAGTCCCGTAGATTTCCGTAGGGGCCTGTAGGGTTGAGTAAGTGCCCGCAGGAGTCTGTGGGAGTCTGTGGGATTCTGTAAGGTTCCGGAGCGTTCTGCAGGGTTCCGTAGGGGCCCGTAGAGTTCCGTAGTGGCTGGTAAAGTTCCGTAGGGCCCTGTACCGTTCCGTAACTGCCTGCAAGGGTCTTTAGGCTTCCGTAGGGGCTGGTAGGGTTCCATAAAGTTCCGTGGGTTCCTGCAGAGGTCTGCAAGTGCCCGCAAGGGCCTGAAGGGGCCCACAGTGTTTCTGTCAGGTTCCGTAGAGTTCCGTAGGGGCCATAGGTTTCTGTAGTGGCTGGTAGTATTCCGTAGGGGTCTGTAGGGTTCCGTAGGCACCTGCAGTGTTCTGTAGGAGCCCATAGGGTTTTAGTGAGGTTCCAATGTGTTGCTAAGGGTCTTGTAGAGTGCTGTCGGGTCCTGGAGTATTCTGTAGGGTTCCAGAGGGGATCGTAGGGTTCCGTCAAAATCTGTAGGGTTCCCTAGGGGCCCATAGAGTCCCGTAGATTTCCGTAGGGACCTGTAGGGTTGTGTAAGTGCCCGCAGGGGGTGGTAGGAGCTTGTAGGGTGCCATATATTTCCGGAGGGTTGTGTAGGGTTCCGTAGGGGCCGCTGGTGTTCCCTAGGGGCCTGTAGAGTCTCGTACGGTTCCGTAGGGGCCTGTGGTGTTCCCTAGGGGCCTGTAGAGTCTCATACAGTTCCGTAGGGGCCTGTAGGTTTCCATAAGCGCCCGCAGAGGTCTGAAGGGGCCCGTACTGTTCCGTAAGGATCCATAGGGCTCCGTAGAGCTTCGTAGGTTCCCTAGAGGCCTGTAGAGTACCGCAGGAGCCAGTAGTGTTCTGTAGGGACCCGTAGGGTTCCTTCCGTAGGGGCTGGCAGTGTTCCGTTGGGGCCTCTAGGGTTGAGTAAGTGCCCGCAGACGTCTGTAGGAATCCGTGGGATTCTGTAAGGTTCCGGAGGGTTCTGCAGGGTTCCGTAGGGGCCTGTAGAGTTCCGTAGTGGCTGGTAAAGTTCCGTAGGGTCCTGTGGGGTTCTGTATGGACCTGTAGGGTTCCGTAGGGGCCTGCAGGGTTCTGTAAGTGCCCGCAGGTGTCTGTAGGGTTCCGTAGGGGTCTGTAGGGTTCCGTAGGCACCTGCAGTGTTCTGTAGGAGCCCATAGGGTTTTAGTGAGGTTCCGTTGTGTTGCTAAGGGTCTTGTAGAGTGCTGTCGGGTCCTGGAGTATTCTGTAGGGTTCCAGAGGGGCTCGTAGGGTTCCGTCAAAATCTGTAGGGTTCCCTAGGGGCCCGTAGAGTCCCGTAGATTTCCGTAGGGGCCTGTAGGGTTGAGTAAGTGCCCGCAGGGGTTGGTAGGAGCTTGTAGGGTTCCATAAGTTTCCAGAGGGTTGTGTAGGGTTCCGTAGGGGCCTGTGGTGTTCCCTAGGGGCCTGTAGAGTCTCGTACGGTTCCGTAGGGGCCTGTGGTGTTCCCTAGGGGCCTGTAGAGTCTCGTACAGTTCCGTAGGGTCCTGTAGGTTTCCATAAGCGCCCGCAGAGGTCTGAAGGGGCCCGTACTGTTCCGTAAGGATCCACAGGGCTCCGTAGAGCTTCGTAGGTTCCCTAGAGGCCTGTAGAGTACCGCAGGAGCCAGTAGTGTTCTGTAGGGGCCCGTAGGGTTCCTTCCGTAGGGGCTGGCAGTGTTCCGTAGGGGTCTCTAGGGTTGTGTAAGTGCCCGCAGGAGTCTGTGGGATTCTGTAAGGTTCTGGAGGGTTCTGCAGGGTTCCGTAGGGGCCCGTAGAGTTCCGTAGTGGCTGGTAAAGTTCCGTAGGGCCCTGTGGGGTTCTGTATGGACCTGTAGGCTTCCGTAAGGGCCTGCAGGGTTCTGTAAGTGCCCGCAGGTGTCTGTAGGGTTCCGTAGGGGTCTGTAGGGTTCCATAGGCACCTGCAGTGTTCTGTAGGAGCCCATAGGGTTTTAGTGAGGTTCCGTTGTGTTGCTAAGGGTCTTGTAGAGTGCTGTCGGGTCCTGGAGTATTCTGTAGGGTTCCAGAGGGGCTCGTAGGGTTCCATCAAAATCTGTAGGGTTCCCTAGGGGCCCGTAGAGTCCCGTAGATTTCCGTAGGGGTCTGTAGGGTTGTGTAAGTGCCCGCAGGGGTTGGTAGGAGCTTGTAGGGTTCCATAAGTTTCCAGAGGGTTGTGTAGGGTTCCGTAGGGGCCTGTGGTGTTCCCTAGGGGCCTGTAGAGTCTCGTACGGTTCCGTAGGGGCCTGTGGTGTTCCCTAGGGGCCTGTAGAGTCTCGTACAGTTCCGTAGGGTCCTGTAGGTTTCCATAAGCGCCCGCAGAGGTCTGAAGGGGCCCGTACTGTTCCGTAAGGATCCACAGGGCTCCGTAGAGCTTCGTAGGTTCCCTAGAGGCCTGTAGAGTACCGCAGGAGCCAGTAGTGTTCTGTAGGGGCCCGTAGGGTTCCTTCCGTAGGGGCTGGCAGTGTTCCGTAGGGGCCTCTAGGGTTGAGTAAGTGCCCGCAGACGTCTGTAGGAATCCGTGGGATTCTGTAAGGTTCTGGAGGGTTCTGCAGGGTTCCGTAGGGGCCCGTAGAGTTCCGTAGTGGCTGGTAAAGTTCCGTAGGGCCCTGTGGGGTTCTGTATGGACCTGTAGGGTTCCGTAGGGGCCTGCAGGGTTCTGTAAGTGCCCGCAGGTGTCTGTAGGGTTCCGTAGGGGTCTGTAGGGTTCCGTAGGCACCTGCAGTGTTCTGTAGGAGCCCATAGGGTTTTAGTGAGGTTCCGTTGTGTTGCTAAGGGTCTTGTAGAGTGCTGTCGGGTCCTGGAGTATTCTGTAAAGTTCCAGAGGGGCTTGTAGGGTTCCGTCAAAATCTGTAGGGTTCCCTAGGGGCGCGTAGAGTCCCGTAGATTTCCGTAGGGGCCTCTAGGGTTGAGTAAGTGCCCGCAGGAGTCTGTAGGAGTCTGTGGGATTCTGTAAGGTTCCGGAGCGTTCTGCAGGGTTCCGTAGGGGCCCGTAGAGTTCCGTAGTGGCTGGTAAAGTTCCGTAGGGCCCTGTACCGTTCCGTAACTGCCTGCAAGGGTCTTTAGGCTTCCGTAGGGGCTGGTAGGGTTCCATAAAGTTCCGTGGGTTCCTGCAGAGGTCTGCAAGTGCCCGCAAGGGCCTGTAGGGGCCCACAGTGTTTCTGTCAGGTTCCGTAGAGTTCCGTAGGGGCCATAGGTTTCTGTAGTGGCTGGTAGTATTCCGTAGGGGTCTGTAGGGTTCCGTAGGCACCTGCAGTGTTCTGTAGGAGCCCATAGGGTTTTAGTGAGGTTCCGTTGTGTTGCTAAGGGTCTTGTAGAGTGCTGTCGGGTCCTGGAGTATTCTGTAGGGTTCCAGAGGGGATCGTAGGGTTCCGTCAAAATCTGTAGGGTTCCCTAGGGGCCCATAGAGTCCCGTAGATTTCCGTAGGGACCTGTAGGGTTGTGTAAGTGCCCGCAGGGGGTGGTAGGAGCTTGTAGGGTGCCATATATTTCCGGAGGGTTGTGTAGGGTTCCGTAGGGGCCGCTGGTGTTCCCTAGGGGCCTGTAGAGTCTCGTACGGTTCCGTAGAGGCCTGTAGGTTTCCATAAGCGCCCGCAGAGGTCTGAAGGGGCCCGTACTGTTCCGTAAGGATCCATAGGGCTCCGTAGAGCTTCGTAGGTTCCCTAGAGGCCTGTAGAGTACCGCAGGAGCCAGTAGTGTTCTGTAGGGGCCCGTAGGGTTCCTTCCGTAGGGGCTGGCAGTGTTCCGTAGGGGCCTCTAGGGTTGAGTAAGTGCCCGCAGACGTCTGTAGGAATCCGTGGGATTCTGTAAGGTTCTGGAGGGTTCTGCAGGGTTCCGTAGGGGCCCGTAGAGTTCCGTAGTGGCTGGTAAAGTTCCGTAGGGTCCTGTGGGGTTCTGTATGGACCTGTAGGGTTCCGTAGGGGCCTGCAGGGTTCTGTAAGTGCCCGCAGGTGTCTGTAGGGTTCCGTAGGGGTCTGTAGGGTTCCGTAGGCACCTGCAGTGTTCTGTAGGAGCCCATAGGGTTTTAGTGAGGTTCCGTTGTGTTGCTAAGGGTCTTGTAGAGTGCTGTCGGGTCCTGGAGTATTCTGTAGGGTTCCAGAGGGGCTCGTAGGGTTCCGTCAAAATCTGTAGGCTTCCCTAGGGGCGCGTAGAGTCCCGTAGATTTCCGTAGGGGCCTGTAGGGTTGAGTACGTGCCCGCAGGGGTTGGTAGGAGCTTGTAGGGTTCCATAAGTTTCCAGAGGGTTGTGTAGGGTTCCGTAGGGGCCGGTGGTGTTCCCTAGGGGCCTGTAGAGTCTCGTACGGTTCCGTAGGGGCCGGTGGTGTTCCCTAGGGGCCTGTAGAGTCTCGTACGGTTCCGTAGGGGCCTGTGGTGTTCCCTAGGGGCCTGTAGAGTCTCGTACAGTTCCGTAGGGTCCTGTAGGTTTCCATAAGCGCCCGCAGAGGTCTGAAGGGGCCCGTACTGTTCCGTAAGGATCCACAGGGCTCCGTAGAGCTTCGTAGGTTCCCTAGAGGCCTGTAGAGTACCGCAGGAGCCAGTAGTGTTCTGTAGGGGCCCGTAGGGTTCCTTCCGTAGGGGCTGGCAGTGTTCCGTAGGGGCCTCTAGGGTTGTGTAAGTGCCCGCAGGAGTCTGTGGGATTCTGTAAGGTTCTGGAGGGTTCTGCAGGGTTCCGTAGGGGCCCGTAGAGTTCCGTAGTGGCTGGTAAAGTTCCGTAGGGCCCTGTGGGGTTCTGTATGGACCTGTAGGGTTCCGTAGGGGCCTGCAGGGTTCTGTAAGTGCCCGCAGGTGTCTGTAGGGTTCCGTAGGGGTCTGTAGGGTTCCGTAGGCACCTGCAGTGTTCTGTAGGAGCCCATAGGGTTTTAGTGAGGTTCCGTTGTGTTGCTAAGGGTCTTGTAGAGTGCTGTCGGGTCCTGGATTATTCTGTAGGGTTCCAGAGGGGCTCGTAGGGTTCCATCAAAATCTGTAGGCTTCCCTAGGGGCCCGTAGAGTCCCGTAGATTTCCGTAGGGGCCTGTAGGGTTGTGTAAGTGCCCGCAGGGGTTGGTAGGAGCTTGTAGGGTTCCATAAGTTTCCAGACGGTTGTGTAGGGTTCCGTAGGGGCCTGTGGTGTTCCCTAGGGGCCTGTAGAGTCTCGTACGGTTCCGTAGGGGCCTGTGGTGTTCCCTAGGGGCCTGTAGAGTCTCGTACAGTTCCGTAGGGTCCTGTAGGTTTCCATAAGCGCCCGCAGAGGTCTGAAGGGGCCCGTACTGTTCCGTAAGGATCCACAGGGCTCCGTAGAGCTTCGTAGGTTCCCTAGAGGCCTGTAGAGTACCGCAGGAGCCAGTAGTGTTCTGTAGGGGCCCGTAGGGTTCCTTCCGTAGGGGCTGGCAGTGTTCCGTAGGGGCCTCTAGGGTTGAGTAAGTGCCCGCAGACGTCTGTAGGAATCTGTGGGATTCTGTAAGGTTCTGGAGGGTTCTGCAGGGTTCCGTAGGGGCCCGTAGAGTTCCGTAGTGGCTGGTAAAGTTCCGTAGGGCCCTGTGGGGTTCTGTATGGACCTGTAGGGTTCCGTAGGGTCCTGCAGGGTTCTGTAAGTGCCCGCAGGTGTCTGTAGGGTTCCGTAGGGGTCTGTAGGGTTCCGTAGGCACCTGCAGTGTTCTGTAGGAGCCCATAGGGTTTTAGTGAGGTTCCGTTGTGTTGCTAAGGGTCTTGTAGAGTGCTGTCGGGTCCTGGAGTATTCTGTAAAGTTCCAGAGGGGCTTGTAGGGTTCCGTCAAAATCTGTAGGGTTCCCTAGGGGCGCGTAGAGTCCCGTAGATTTCCGTAGGGGCCTCTAGGGTTGAGTAAGTGCCCGCAGGAGTCTGTAGGAGTCTGTGGGATTCTGTAAGGTTCCGGAGCGTTCTGCAGGGTTCCATAGGGGCCCGTAGAGTTCCGTAGTGGCTGGTAAAGTTTTGTAGGGCCCTGTACCGTTCCGTAACTGCCTGCAAGGGTCTTTAGGCTTCCGTAGGGGCTGGTAGGGTTCCATAAAGTTCCGTGGGTTCCTGCAGAGGTCTGCAAGTGCCCGCAAGGGCCTGAAGGGGCCCACAGTGTTTCTGTCAGGTTCCGTAGAGTTCCGTAGGGGCCATAGGTTTCTGTAGTGGCTGGTAGTATTCCGTAGGGGTCTGTAGGGTTCCGTAGGCACCTGCAGTGTTCTGTAGGAGCCCATAGGGTTTTAGTGAGGTTCCGTTGTGTTGCTAAGGGTCTTGTAGAGTGCTGTCGGGTCCTGGAGTATTCTGTAGGGTTCCAGAGGGGCTCGTAGGGTTCCGTCAAAATCTGTAGGGTTCCCTAGGGGCCCATAGAGTCCCGTAGATTTCCGTAGGGACCTGTAGGGTTGTGTAAGTGCCCGCAGGGGTTGGTAGGAGCTTGTAGGGTGCCATATATTTCCGGAGGGTTGTGTAGGGTTCCGTAGGGGCCGCTGGTGTTCCCTAGGGGCCTGTAGAGTCTCGTACGGTTCCGTAGGGTCCTGTAGGTTTCCATAAGCGCCCGCAGAGGTCTGAAGGGGCCCGTACTGTTCCGTAAGGATCCATAGGGCTCCGTAGAGCTTCGTAGGTTCCCTAGAGGCCTGTAGAGTACCGCAGGAGCCAGTAGTGTTCTGTAGGGGTCCGTAAGGTTCCTTCCATAGCGGCTGGCAGTGCTCCGTAGGGGCCTCTAGGCTTGAGTAAGTGCCCGCAGACGTCTGTAGGAATCCGTGGGATTCTGTAAGGTTCTGGAGGGTTCTGCAGGGTTCCGTAGGGGCCCGTAGAGTTCCGTAGTGGCTGGTAAAGTTCCGTAGGGCCCTGTACCGTTCCGTAACTGCCTGCAAGGGTCTTTAGGCTTCCGTAGGGGCTGGTAGGGTTCCATAAAGTTCCGTGGGTTCCTGCAGAGTTCTGCAAGTGCCCGCAAGGGCCTGTAGGGGCCCACAGTGTTTCTGTCAGGTTCCGTAGAGTTCCGTAGGGGCCATAGGTTTCTGTAGTGGCTGGTAGTATTCCGTAGGGGTCTGTAGGGTTCCGTAGGCACCTGCAGTGTTCTGTAGGAGCCCATAGGGTTTTAGTGAGGTTCCGTTGTGTTGCTAAGGGTCTTGTAGAGTGCTGTCGGGTCCTGGAGTATTCTGTAAAGTTCCAGAGGGGCTTGTAGGGTTCCGTCAAAATCTGTAGGGTTCCCTAGGGGCCCGTAGAGTCCCGTAGATTTCCGTAGGGGCCTGTAGGGTTGTGTAAGTGCCCGCAGGGGTTGGTAGGAGCTTGTAGGGTGCCATATGTTTCCGTAGGGTTGTGTAGGGTTCCGTAGAGGCCTGTGGTGTTCCCTAGGGGCCTGTAGAGTCTCGTACAGTTCCGTAGGGGCCTGTAGGTTTCCATAAGCGCCCGCAGAGGTCTGAAGGGGCCCGTACTGTTCCGTAAGGATCCACAGGGCTCCGTAGAGCTTCGTAGGTTCCCTAGAGGCCTGTAGAGTACCGCAGGAGCCAGTAGTGTTCTGTCGGGGCCCGTAGGGTTCCTTCCGTAGGGGCTGGCAGTGTTCCGTAGGGGCCTCTAGGGTTGAGTAAGTGCCCGCAGGAGTCTGTGGGATTCTGTAAGGTTCTGGAGGGTTCTGCAGGGTTCCGTAGGGGCCCGTAGAGTTCCGTAGTGGCTGGTAAAGTTCCGTAGGCCCCTGTGGGGTTCTGTATGGACCTGTAGGGTTCCGTAGGGGCCTGCAGGGTTCTGTAAGTGCCCGCAGGTGTCTGTAGGGTTCCGTAGGGGTCTGTAGGGTTCCGTAGGCACCTGCAGTGTTCTGTAGGAGCCCATAGGGTTTTAGTGAGGTTCCGTTGTGTTGCTAAGGGTCTTATAGAGTGCTGTCGGGTCCTGGAGTATTCTGTAAGGTTCCAGAGGGGCTTGTAGGGTTCCGTCAAAATCTGTAGGCTTCCCTAGGGGCGCGTAGAGTCCCGTAGATTTCCGTAGGGGCCTCTAGGGTTGAGTAAGTGCCCGCAGTAGTCTGTAGGAGTCTGTGGGATTCTGTAAGGTTCCGGAGCGTTCTGCAGGGTTCCGTAGGGGCCCGTAGAGTTCCGTAGTGGCTGGTAAAGTTCCGTAGGGCCCTGTACCGTTCCGTAACTGCCTGCAAGGGTCTTTAGGCTTCCGTAGGGGCTGGTAGGGTTCCATAAAGTTCCGTGGGTTCCTGCAGAGGTCTGCAAGTGCCCGCAAGGGCCTGTAGGGGCCCACAGTGTTTCTGTCAGGTTCCGTAGAGTTCCGTAGGGGCCATAGGTTTCTGTAGTGGCTGGTAGTATTCCATAGGGGTCTGTAGGGTTCCGTAGGCACCTGCAGTGTTCTGTAGGAGCCCATAGGGTTTTAGTGAGGTTCCGTTGTGTTGCTAAGGGTCTTGTAGAGTGCTGTCGGGTCCTGGAGTATTCTGTAGGGTTCCAGAGGGGCTCGTAGGGTTCCGTCAAAATCTGTAGGGTTCCCTAGGGGCGCGTAGAGTCCCGTAGATTTCCGTAGGGGCCTCTAGGGTTGAGTAAGTGCCCGCAGGGGTTGGTAGGAGCTTGTAGGGTTCCATAAGTTTCCAGAGGGTTGTGTAGGGTTCCGTAGGGGCCGGTGGTGTTCCCTAGGGGCCTGTAGAGTCTCGTACGGTTCCGTAGGGGCCTGTGGTGTTCCCTAGGGGCCTGTAGAGTCTCGTACGGTTCCGTAGGGTCCTGTAGGTTTCCATAAGCGCCCGCAGAGGTCTGAAGGGGCCCGTACTGTTCCGTAAGGATCCACAGGGCTCCGTAGAGCTTCGTAGGTTCCCTAGAGGCCTGTAGAGTACCGCAGGAGCCAGTAGTGTTCTGTAGGGGCCCGTAGGGTTCCTTCCGTAGTGGCTGGCAGTGTTCCGTAGGGGCCTCTAGGGTTGAGTAAGTGCCCGCAGACGTCTGTAGGAATCCGTGGGATTCTGTAAGGTTCTGGAGGGTTCTGCAGGGTTCCGTAGGGGCCCGTAGAGTTCCGTAGTGGCTGGTAAAGTTCCGTAGGGTCCTGTGGGGTTCTGTATGGACCTGTAGGGTTCCGTAGGGGCCTGCAGGGTTCTGTAAGTGCCCGCAGGTGTCTGTAGGGTTCCGTAGGGGTCTGTAGGGTTCCGTAGGCACCTGCAGTGTTCTGTAGGAGCCCATAGGGTTTTAGTGAGGTTCCGTTGTGTTGCTAAGGGTCTTGTAGAGTGCTGTCGGGTCCTGGAGTATTCTGTAGGGTTCCAGAGGGGCTCGTAGGGTTCCGTCAAAATCTGTAGGCTTCCCTAGGGGCGCGTAGAGTCCCGTAGATTTCCGTAGGGGCCTGTAGGGTTGAGTACGTGCCCGCAGGGGTTGGTAGGAGCTTGTAGGGTTCCATAAGTTTCCAGAGGGTTGTGTAGGGTTCCGTAGGGGCCGGTGGTGTTCCCTAGGGGCCTGTAGAGTCTCGTACGGTTCCGTAGGGGCCGGTGGTGTTCCCTAGGGGCCTGTAGAGTCTCGTACGGTTCCGTAGGGGCCTGTTGTGTTCCCTAGGGGCCTGTAGAGTCTCGTACAGTTCCGTAGGGTCCTGTAGGTTTCCATAAGCGCCCGCAGAGGTCTGAAGGGGCCCGTACTGTTCCGTAAGGATCCACAGGGCTCCGTAGAGCTTCGTAGGTTCCCTAGAGGCCTGTAGAGTACCGCAGGAGCCAGTAGTGTTCTGTAGGGGCCCGTAGGGTTCCTTCCGTAGGGGCTGGCAGTGTTCCGTAGGGGCCTCTAGGGTTGTGTAAGTGCCCGCAGGAGTCTGTGGGATTCTGTAAGGTTCTGGAGGGTTCTGCAGGGTTCCGTAGGGGCCCGTAGAGTTCCGTAGTGGCTGGTAAAGTTCCGTAGGGCCCTGTGGGGTTCTGTATGGACCTGTAGGGTTCCGTAGGGGCCTGCAGGGTTCTGTAAGTGCCCGCAGGTGTCTGTAGGGTTCCGTAGGGGTCTGTAGGGTTCCGTAGGCACCTGCAGTGTTCTGTAGGAGCCCATAGGGTTTTAGTGAGGTTCCGTTGTGTTGCTAAGGGTCTTGTAGAGTGCTGTCGGGTCCTGGATTATTCTGTAGGGTTCCAGAGGGGCTCGTAGGGTTCCATCAAAATCTGTAGGCTTCCCTAGGGGCCCGTAGAGTCCCGTAGATTTCCGTAGGGGCCTGTAGGGTTGTGTAAGTGCCCGCAGGGGTTGGTAGGAGCTTGTAGGGTTCCATAAGTTTCCAGACGGTTGTGTAGGGTTCCGTAGGGGCCTGTGGTGTTCCCTAGGGGCCTGTAGAGTCTCGTACGGTTCCGTAGGGGCCTGTGGTGTTCCCTAGGGGCCTGTAGAGTCTCGTACAGTTCCGTAGGGTCCTGTAGGTTTCCATAAGCGCCCGCAGAGGTCTGAAGGGGCCCGTACTGTTCCGTAAGGATCCACAGGGCTCCGTAGAGCTTCGTAGGTTCCCTAGAGGCCTGTAGAGTACCGCAGGAGCCAGTAGTGTTCTGTAGGGGCCCGTAGGGTTCCTTCCGTAGGGGCTGGCAGTGTTCCGTAGGGGCCTCTAGGGTTGAGTAAGTGCCCGCAGACGTCTGTAGGAATCCGTGGGATTCTGTAAGGTTCTGGAGGGTTCTGCAGGGTTCCGTAGGGGCCCGTAGAGTTCCGTAGTGGCTGGTAAAGTTCCGTAGGGCCCTGTGGGGTTCTGTATGGACCTGTAGGGTTCCGTAGGGTCCTGCAGGGTTCTGTAAGTGCCCGCAGGTGTCTGTAGGGTTCCGTAGGGGTCTGTAGGGTTCCGTAGGCACCTGCAGTGTTCTGTAGGAGCCCATAGGGTTTTAGTGAGGTTCCGTTGTGTTGCTAAGGGTCTTGTAGAGTGCTGTCGGGTCCTGGAGTATTCTGTAAAGTTCCAGAGGGGCTTGTAGGGTTCCGTCAAAATCTGTAGGGTTCCCTAGGGGCGCGTAGAGTCCCGTAGATTTCCGTAGGGGCCTCTAGGGTTGAGTAAGTGCCCGCAGGAGTCTGTAGGAGTCTGTGGGATTCTGTAAGGTTCCGGAGCGTTCTGCAGGGTTCCATAGGGGCCCGTAGAGTTCCGTAGTGGCTGGTAAAGTTTTGTAGGGCCCTGTACCGTTCCGTAACTGCCTGCAAGGGTCTTTAGGCTTCCGTAGGGGCTGGTAGGGTTCCATAAAGTTCCGTGGGTTCCTGCAGAGGTCTGCAAGTGCCCGCAAGGGCCTGAAGGGGCCCACAGTGTTTCTGTCAGGTTCCGTAGAGTTCCGTAGGGGCCATAGGTTTCTGTAGTGGCTGGTAGTATTCCGTAGGGGTCTGTAGGGTTCCGTAGGCACCTGCAGTGTTCTGTAGGAGCCCATAGGGTTTTAGTGAGGTTCCGTTGTGTTGCTAAGGGTCTTGTAGAGTGCTGTCGGGTCCTGGAGTATTCTGTAGGGTTCCAGAGGGGCTCGTAGGGTTCCGTCAAAATCTGTAGGGTTCCCTAGGGGCCCATAGAGTCCCGTAGATTTCCGTAGGGACCTGTAGGGTTGTGTAAGTGCCCGCAGGGGTTGGTAGGAGCTTGTAGGGTGCCATATATTTCCGGAGGGTTGTGTAGGGTTCCGTAGGGGCCGCTGGTGTTCCCTAGGGGCCTGTAGAGTCTCGTACGGTTCCGTAGGGTCCTGTAGGTTTCCATAAGCGCCCGCAGAGGTCTGAAGGGGCCCGTACTGTTCCGTAAGGATCCATAGGGCTCCGTAGAGCTTCGTAGGTTCCCTAGAGGCCTGTAGAGTACCGCAGGAGCCAGTAGTGTTCTGTAGGGGTCCGTAAGGTTCCTTCCATAGCGGCTGGCAGTGCTCCGTAGGGGCCTCTAGGCTTGAGTAAGTGCCCGCAGACGTCTGTAGGAATCCGTGGGATTCTGTAAGGTTCTGGAGGGTTCTGCAGGGTTCCGTAGGGGCCCGTAGAGTTCCGTAGTGGCTGGTAAAGTTCCGTAGGGCCCTGTACCGTTCCGTAACTGCCTGCAAGGGTCTTTAGGCTTCCGTAGGGGCTGGTAGGGTTCCATAAAGTTCCGTGGGTTCCTGCAGAGTTCTGCAAGTGCCCGCAAGGGCCTGTAGGGGCCCACAGTGTTTCTGTCAGGTTCCGTAGAGTTCCGTAGGGGCCATAGGTTTCTGTAGTGGCTGGTAGTATTCCGTAGGGGTCTGTAGGGTTCCGTAGGCACCTGCAGTGTTCTGTAGGAGCCCATAGGGTTTTAGTGAGGTTCCGTTGTGTTGCTAAGGGTCTTGTAGAGTGCTGTCGGGTCCTGGAGTATTCTGTAAAGTTCCAGAGGGGCTTGTAGGGTTCCGTCAAAATCTGGAGGGTTCCCTAGGGGCCCGTAGAGTCCCGTAGATTTCCGTAGGGGCCTGTAGGGTTGTGTAAGTGCCCGCAGGGGTTGGTAGGAGCTTGTAGGGTGCCATATGTTTCCGTAGGGTTGTGTAGGGTTCCGTAGAGGCCTGTGGTGTTCCCTAGGGGCCTGTAGAGTCTCGTACAGTTCCGTAGGGGCCTGTAGGTTTCCATAAGCGCCCGCAGAGGTCTGAAGGGGCCCGTACTGTTCCGTAAGGATCCACAGGGCTCCGTAGAGCTTCGTAGGTTCCCTAGAGGCCTGTAGAGTACCGCAGGAGCCAGTAGTGTTCTGTCGGGGCCCGTAGGGTTCCTTCCGTAGGGGCTGGCAGTGTTCCGTAGGGGCCTCTAGGGTTGAGTAAGTGCCCGCAGGAGTCTGTGGGATTCTGTAAGGTTCTGGAGGGTTCTGCAGGGTTCCGTAGGGGCCCGTAGAGTTCCGTAGTGGCTGGTAAAGTTCCGTAGGGCCCTGTGGGGTTCTGTATGGACCTGTAGGGTTCCGTAGGGGCCTGCAGGGTTCTGTAAGTGCCCGCAGGTGTCTGTAGGGTTCCGTAGGGGTCTGTAGGGTTCCGTAGGCACCTGCAGTGTTCTGTAGGAGCCCATAGGGTTTTAGTGAGGTTCCGTTGTGTTGCTAAGGGTCTTGTAGAGTGCTGTCGGGTCCTGGAGTATTCTGTAAGGTTCCAGAGGGGCTTGTAGGGTTCCGTCAAAATCTGTAGGCTTCCCTAGGGGCGCGTAGAGTCCCGTAGATTTCCGTAGGGGCCTCTAGGGTTGAGTAAGTGCCCGCAGTAGTCTGTAGGAGTCTGTGGGATTCTGTAAGGTTCCGGAGCGTTCTGCAGGGTTCCGTAGGGGCCCGTAGAGTTCCGTAGTGGCTGGTAAAGTTCCGTAGGGCCCTGTACCGTTCCGTAACTGCCTGCAAGGGTCTTTAGGCTTCCGTAGGGGCTGGTAGGGTTCCATAAAGTTCCGTGGGTTCCTGCAGAGGTCTGCAAGTGCCCGCAAGGGCCTGTAGGGGCCCACAGTGTTTCTGTCAGGTTCCGTAGAGTTCCGTAGGGGCCATAGGTTTCTGTAGTGGCTGGTAGTATTCCATAGGGGTCTGTAGGGTTCCGTAGGCACCTGCAGTGTTCTGTAGGAGCCCATAGGGTTTTAGTGAGGTTCCGTTGTGTTGCTAAGGGTCTTGTAGAGTGCTGTCGGGTCCTGGAGTATTCTGTAGGGTTCCAGAGGGGCTCGTAGGGTTCCGTCAAAATCTGTAGGGTTCCCTAGGGGCGCGTAGAGTCCCGTAGATTTCCGTAGGGGCCTCTAGGGTTGAGTAAGTGCCCGCAGGGGTTGGTAGGAGCTTGTAGGGTTCCATAAGTTTCCAGAGGGTTGTGTAGGGTTCCGTAGGGGCCGGTGGTGTTCCCTAGGGGCCTGTAGAGTCTCGTACGGTTCCGTAGGGGCCTGTGGTGTTCCCTAGGGGCCTGTAGAGTCTCGTACGGTTCCGTAGGGTCCTGTAGGTTTCCATAAGCGCCCGCAGAGGTCTGAAGGGGCCCGTACTGTTCCGTAAGGATCCACAGGGCTCCGTAGAGCTTCGTAGGTTCCCTAGAGGCCTGTAGAGTACCGCAGGAGCCAGTAGTGTTCTGTCGGGGCCCGTAGGGTTCCTTCCGTAGGGGCTGGCAGTGTTCCGTAGGGGTCTCTAGGGTTGTGTAAGTGCCTGCAGGAGTCTGTGGGATTCTGTAAGGTTCTGGAGGGTTTTGCAGGGTTCCGTAGGGGCCCGTAGAGTTCCGTAGTGGCTGGTAAAGTTCCGTAGGGCCCTGTGGGGTTCTGTATGGACCTGTAGGGTTCCGTAGGGGCCTGCAGGGTTCTGTAAGTGCCCGCAGGTGTCTGTAGGGTTCCGTAGGGGTCTGTAGGGTTCCGTAGGCACCTGCAGTGTTCTGTAGGAGCCCATAGGGTTTTAGTGAGGTTCCGTTGTGTTGCTAAGGGTCTTGTAGAGTGCTGTCGGGTCCTGGAGTATTCTGTAAGGTTCCAGAGGGGCTTGTAGGGTTCCGTCAAAATCTGTAGGGTTCCCTAGGGGCGCGTAGAGTCCCGTAGATTTCCGTAGGGGCCTGTAGGGTTGTGTAAGTGCCCGCAGGGGTTGGTAGGAGCTTGTAGGGTGCCATATGTTTCCGTAGGGTTGTGTAGGGTTCCGTAGAGGCCTGTGGTGTTCCCTAGGGGCCTGTAGAGTCTCGTACAGTTCCGTAGGGGCCTGTAGGTTTCCATAAGCGCCCGCAGAGGTCTGAAGGGGCCCGTACTGTTCCGTAAGGATCCACAGGGCTCCGTAGAGCTTCGTAGGTTCCCTAGAGGCCTGTAGAGTACCGCAGGAGCCAGTAGTGTTCTGTCGGGGCCCGTAGGGTTCCTTCCGTAGGGGCTGGCAGTGTTCCGTAGGGGCCTCTAGGGTTGAGTAAGTGCCCGCAGACGTCTGTAGGAATCCGTGGGATTCTGTAAGGTTCTGGAGGGTTCTGCAGGGTTCCGTAGGGGCCCGTAGAGTTCCGTAGTGGCTGGTAAATTTCCGTAGGGCCCTGTACCGTTCCGTAACTGCCTGCAAGGGTCTTTAGGCTTCCGTAGGGTCTGGTAGGGTTCCATAAAGTTCCGTGGGTTCCTGCAGAGTTCTGCAAGTGCCCGCAAGGGCCTGTAGGGGCCCACAGTGTTTCTGTCAGGTTCCGTAGAGTTCCGTAGGGGCCATAGGTTTCCGTAGAGGCTGGTAGTATTCCGTAGGGGTCTGTAGGGTTCCGTAGGCACCTGCAGTGTTCTGTAGGAGCCCATAGGGTTTTAGTGAGGTTCCGTTGTGTTGCTAAGGGTCTTGTAGAGTGCTGTCGGGTCCTGGAGTATTCTGTAGGGTTCCAGAGGGGCTTGTAGGGTTCCATCAAAATCTGTAGGGTTCCCTAGGGGCCCGTAGAGTCCCGTAGATTTCCGTAGGGGCCTGTAGGTTTCCATAAGCGCCCGCAGAGGTCTGAAGGGGCCCGTACTGTTCCGTAAGGATCCACAGGGCTCCGTAGAGCTTCGTAGGTTCCCTAGAGGCCTGTAGAGTACCGCAGGAGCCAGTAGTGTTCTGTCGGGGGCCCGTAGGGTTCCTTCCGTAGGGGCTGGCAGTGTTCCGTAGGGGTCTCTAGGGTTGTGTAAGTGCCCGCAGGAGTCTGTGGTATTCTTTAAGGTTCTGGAGGGTTTTGCAGGGTTCCGTAGGGGCCCGTAGAGTTCCGTAGTGGCTGGTAAAGTTCCGTAGGGCCCTGTGGGGTTCTGTATGGACCTGTAGGGTTCCGTAGGGGCCTGCAGGGTTCTGTAAGTGCCCGCAGGTGTCTGTAGGGTTCCGTAGGGGTCTGTAGGGTTCCGTAGGCACCTGCAGTGTTCTGTAGGAGCCCATAGGGTTTTAGTGAGGTTCCGTTGTGTTGCTAAGGGTCTTGTAGAGTGCTGTCGGGTCCTGGAGTATTCTGTAAAGTTCCAGAGGGGCTTGTAGGGTTCCGTCAAAATCTGTAGGGTTCCCTAGGGGCCCGTAGAGTCCCGTAGATTTCCGTAGGGGCCTGTAGGGTTGTGTAAGTGCCCGCAGGGGTTGGTAGGAGCTTGTAGGGTGCCATAAGTTTCCAGAGGGTTGTGTAGGGTTCCGTAGGGGCCGGTGGTGTTCCCTAGGGGCCTGTAGAGTCTCGTACGGTTCCGTAGGGGCCTGTGGTGTTCCCTAGGGGCCTGTAGAGTCTCGTACAGTTCCGTAGGGTCCTGTAGGTTTCCATTAGCGCCCGCAGAGGTCTGAAGGGGCCCGTACTGTTCCGTAAGGATCCACAGGGCTCCGTAGAGCTTCGTAGGTTCCCTAGAGGCCTGTAGAGTACCGCAGGAGCCAGTAGTGTTCTGTAGGGGCCCGTAGGGTTCCTTCCGTAGGGGCTGGCAGTGTTCCGTAGGGGCCTCTAGGGTTGAGTAAGTGCCCGCAGACGTCTGTGGGATTCTGTAAGGTTCTGGAGGGTTCTGCAGGGTTCCGTAGGGGCCCGTAGAGTTCCGTAGTGGCTGGTAAAGTTCCGTAGGGCCCTGTGGGGTGCTGTATGGACCTGTAGGGTTCCGTAGGGGCCTGCAGGGTTCTGTAAGTGCCCGCAGGTGTCTGTAGGGTTCCGTAGGGGTCTGTAGGGTTCCGTAGGCACCTGCAGTGTTCTGTAGGAGCCCATAGGGTTTTAGTGAGGTTCCATTGTGTTGCTAAGGGTCTTGTAGAGTGCTGTCGGGTCCTGGAGTATTCTGTAAAGTTCCAGAGGGGCTTGTAGGGTTCCGTCAAAATCTGTAGGCTTCCCTAGGGGCGCGTAGAGTCCCGTAGATTTCCGTAGGGGCCTCTAGGGTTGAGTAAGTGCCCGCAGGAGTCTGTAGGAGTCTGTGGGATTCTGTAAGGTTCCGGAGCGTTCTGCAGGGTTCCGTAGGGGCCCGTAGAGTTCCGTAGTGGCTGGTAAAGTTCCGTAGGGCCCTGTACCGTTCCGTAACTGCCTGCAAGGGTCTTTAGGCTTCCGTAGGGGCTGGTAGGGTTCCATAAAGTTCCGTGGGTTCCTGCAGAGGTCTGCAAGTGCCCGCAAGGGCCTGTAGGGGCCCACAGTGTTTCTGTCAGGTTCCGTAGAGTTCCGTAGGGGCCATAGGTTTCCGTAGTGGCTGGTAGTATTCCGTAGGGGTCTGTAGGGTTCCGTAGGCACCTGCAGTGTTCTGTAGGAGCCCATAGGGTTTTAGTGAGGTTCCGTTGTGTTGCTAAGGGTCTTGTAGAGTGCTGTCGGGTCCTGGAGTATTCTGTAGGGTTCCAGAGGGGCTCGTAGGGTTCCGTCAAAATCTGTAGGGTTCCCTAGGGGCCCGTAGAGTCCCGTAGATTTCCATAGGGGCCTGTAGGGTTGTGTAAGTGCCCGCAGGGGTTGGTAGGAGCTTGTAGGGTGCCATATGTTTCCGTAGGTTTGTGTAGGGTTCCGTAGAGGCCTGTGGTGTTCCCTAGGGGCCTGTAGAGTCTCATACAGTTCCGTAGGGTCCTGTAGGTTTCCATAAGCACCCGCAGCGGTCTGAAGGGGCCCGTACTGTTCTGTAAGGATCCACAGGGCTCCGTAGAGCTTCGTAGGTTCCCTAGAGGCCTGTAGAGTACCGCAGGAGCCAGTAGTGTTCTGTAGGGGCCCGTAGGGTTCCTTCCGTAGGGGCTGGCAGTGTTCCGTTGGGGCCTCTAGGGTTGAGTAAGTGCCCGCAGACGTCTGTAGGAATCCGTGGGATTCTGTAAGGTTCCGGAGGGTTCTGCAGGGTTCCGTAGGGGCCCGTAGAGTTCCGTAGTGGCTGGTAAAGTTCCGTAGGGCCCTGTACCGTTCCGTAACTGCCTGCAAGGTTCTTTAGGCTTCCGTAGGGTCTGGTAGGGTTCCATAAAGTTCCGTGGGTTCCTGCAGAGGTCTGCAAGTGCCCGCAAGGGCCTGTAGGGGCCCACAGTGTTTCTGTCAGGTTCCGTAGAGTTCCGTAGGGGCCATAGGTTTCCGTAGTGGCTGGTAGTATTCCGTAGGGGTCTGTAGGGTTCCGTAGGCACCTGCAGTGTTCTGTAGGAGCCCATAGGGTTTTAGTGAGGTTCCGTTGTGTTGCTAAGGGTCTTGTAGAGTGCTGTCGGGTCCTGGAGTATTCTGTAGGGTTCCAGAGGGGCTCGTAGGGTTCCGTCAAAATCTGTAGGGTTCCCTAGGGGCCCGTAGAGTCCCGTAGATTTCCGTAGGGGCCTCTAGGGTTGAGTAAGTGCCCGCAGGGGTTGGTAGGAGCTTGTAGGGTTCCATAAGTTTCCAGAGGGTTGTGTAGGGTTCCGTAGGGGCCTGTGGTGTTCCCTAGGGGCCTGTAGAGTCTCGTACGGTTCCGTAGGGGCCTGTGGTGTTCCCTAGGGGCCTGTAGAGTCTCGTACAGTTCCGTAGGGTCCTGTAGGTTTCCATTAGCGCCCGCAGAGGTCTGAAGGGGCCCGTACTGTTCCATAAGGATCCACAGGGCTCCGTAGAGCTTCGTAGGTTCCCTAGAGGCCTGTAGAGTACCGCAGGAGCCAGTAGTGTTCTGTAGGGGCCCGTAGGGTTCCTTCCGTAGGGGCTGGCAGTGTTCCGTAGGGGCCTCTAGGGTTGAGTAAGTGCCCGCAGACGTCTGTAGGAATCCGTGGGATTCTGTAAGGTTCCGGAGGGTTCTGCAGGGTTCCGTAGGGGCCCGTAGAGTTCCGTAGTGGCTGGTAAAGTTCCGTAGGGCCCTGTGGGGTGCTGTATGGACCTGTAGGGTTCCGTAGGGGCCTGCAGGGTTCTGTAAGTGCCCGCAGGTGTCTGTAGGGTTCCGTAGGGGTCTGTAGGGTTCCGTAGGCACCTGCAGTGTTCTGTAGGAGCCCATAGGGTTTTAGTGAGGTTCCATTGTGTTGCTAAGGGTCTTGTAGAGTGCTGTCGGGTCCTGGAGTATTCTGTA
The DNA here is from genome assembly GCF_964106895.1 of Numenius arquata. NCBI lineage: Eukaryota > Metazoa > Chordata > Aves > Charadriiformes > Scolopacidae > Numenius > Numenius arquata. The sequence goes on along the minus strand of NW_027415373.1, from coordinate 40,588 downwards.
AAGTTCCAGAGGGGCTTGTAGGGTTCCGTCAAAATCTGTAGGCTTCCCTAGGGGCGCGTAGAGTCCCGTAGATTTCCGTAGGGGCCTCTAGGGTTGAGTAAGTGCCCGCAGGAGTCTGTAGGAGTCTGTGGGATTCTGTAAGGTTCCGGAGCGTTCTGCAGGGTTCCGTAGGGGCCCGTAGAGTTCCGTAGTGGCTGGTAAAGTTCCGTAGGGCCCTGTACCGTTCCGTAACTGCCTGCAAGGGTCTTTAGGCTTCCGTAGGGTCTGGTAGGGTTCCATAAAGTTCCGTGGGTTCCTGCAGAGGTCTGCAAGTGCCCGCAAGGGCCTGTAGGGGCCCACAGTGTTTCTGTCAGGTTCCGTAGAGTTCCGTAGGGGCCATAGGTTTCCGTAGTGGCTGGTAGTATTCCGTAGGGGTCTGTAGGGTTCCGTAGGCACCTGCAGTGTTCTGTAGGAGCCCATAGGGTTTTAGTGAGGTTCCGTTGTGTTGCTAAGGGTCTTGTAGAGTGCTGTCGGGTCCTGGAGTATTCTGTAGGGTTCCAGAGGGGCTCGTAGGGTTCCGTCAAAATCTGTAGGGTTCCCTAGGGGCCCGTAGAGTCCCGTAGATTTCCATAGGGGCCTGTAGGGTTGTGTAAGTGCCCGCAGGGGTTGGTAGGAGCTTGTAGGGTGCCATATGTTTCCGTAGGTTTGTGTAGGGTTCCGTAGAGGCCTGTGGTGTTCCCTAGGGGCCTGTAGAGTCTCATACAGTTCCGTAGGGTCCTGTAGGTTTCCATAAGCACCCGCAGCGGTCTGAAGGGGCCCGTACTGTTCTGTAAGGATCCACAGGGCTCCGTAGAGCTTCGTAGGTTCCCTAGAGGCCTGTAGAGTACCGCAGGAGCCAGTAGTGTTCTGTAGGGGCCCGTAGGGTTCCTTCCGTAGGGGCTGGCAGTGTTCCGTTGGGGCCTCTAGGGTTGAGTAAGTGCCCGCAGACGTCTGTAGGAATCCGTGGGATTCTGTAAGGTTCCGGAGGGTTCTGCAGGGTTCCGTAGGGGCCCGTAGAGTTCCGTAGTGGCTGGTAAAGTTCCGTAGGGCCCTGTACCGTTCCGTAACTGCCTGCAAGGTTCTTTAGGCTTCCGTAGGGTCTGGTAGGGTTCCATAAAGTTCCGTGGGTTCCTGCAGAGGTCTGCAAGTGCCCGCAAGGGCCTGTAGGGGCCCACAGTGTTTCTGTCAGGTTCCGTAGAGTTCCGTAGGGGCCATAGGTTTCCGTAGTGGCTGGTAGTATTCCGTAGGGGTCTGTAGGGTTCCGTAGGCACCTGCAGTGTTCTGTAGGAGCCCATAGGGTTTTAGTGAGGTTCCGTTGTGTTGCTAAGGGTCTTGTAGAGTGCTGTCGGGTCCTGGAGTATTCTGTAGGGTTCCAGAGGGGCTCGTAGGGTTCCGTCAAAATCTGTAGGGTTCCCTAGGGGCCCGTAGAGTCCCGTAGATTTCCGTAGGGGCCTCTAGGGTTGAGTAAGTGCCCGCAGGGGTTGGTAGGAGCTTGTAGGGTTCCATAAGTTTCCAGAGGGTTGTGTAGGGTTCCGTAGGGGCCTGTGGTGTTCCCTAGGGGCCTGTAGAGTCTCGTACGGTTCCGTAGGGGCCTGTGGTGTTCCCTAGGGGCCTGTAGAGTCTCGTACAGTTCCGTAGGGTCCTGTAGGTTTCCATTAGCGCCCGCAGAGGTCTGAAGGGGCCCGTACTGTTCCATAAGGATCCACAGGGCTCCGTAGAGCTTCGTAGGTTCCCTAGAGGCCTGTAGAGTACCGCAGGAGCCAGTAGTGTTCTGTAGGGGCCCGTAGGGTTCCTTCCGTAGGGGCTGGCAGTGTTCCGTAGGGGCCTCTAGGGTTGAGTAAGTGCCCGCAGACGTCTGTAGGAATCCGTGGGATTCTGTAAGGTTCCGGAGGGTTCTGCAGGGTTCCGTAGGGGCCCGTAGAGTTCCGTAGTGGCTGGTAAAGTTCCGTAGGGCCCTGTGGGGTGCTGTATGGACCTGTAGGGTTCCGTAGGGGCCTGCAGGGTTCTGTAAGTGCCCGCAGGTGTCTGTAGGGTTCCGTAGGGGTCTGTAGGGTTCCGTAGGCACCTGCAGTGTTCTGTAGGAGCCCATAGGGTTTTAGTGAGGTTCCATTGTGTTGCTAAGGGTCTTGTAGAGTGCTGTCGGGTCCTGGAGTATTCTGTAAAGTTCCAGAGGGGCTTGTAGGGTTCCGTCAAAATCTGTAGGCTTCCCTAGGGGCGCGTAGAGTCCCGTAGATTTCCGTAGGGGCCTCTAGGGTTGAGTAAGTGCCCGCAGGAGTCTGTAGGAGTCTGTGGGATTCTGTAAGGTTCCGGAGCGTTCTGCAGGGTTCCGTAGGGGCCCGTAGAGTTCCGTAGTGGCTGGTAAAGTTCTGTAGGGCCCTGTACCGTTCCGTAACTGCCTGCAAGGGTCTTTAGGCTTCCGTAGGGTCTGGTAGGGTTCCATAAAGTTCCGTGGGTTCCTGCAGAGGTCTGCAAGTGCCCGCAAGGGCCTGTAGGGGCCCACAGTGTTTCTGTCAGGTTCCGTAGAGTTCCGTAGGGGCCATAGGTTTCCGTAGTGGCTGGTAGTATTCCGTAGGGGTCTGTAGGGTTCCGTAGGCACCTGCAGTGTTCTGTAGGAGCCCATAGGGTTTTAGTGAGGTTCCGTTGTGTTGCTAAGGGTCTTGTAGAGTGCTGTCGGGTCCTGGAGTATTCTGTAGGGTTCCAGAGGGGCTCGTAGGGTTCCGTCAAAATCTGTAGGGTTCCCTAGGGGCCCGTAGAGTCCCGTAGATTTCCATAGGGGCCTGTAGGGTTGTGTAAGTGCCCGCAGGGGTTGGTAGGAGCTTGTAGGGTGCCATATGTTTCCGTAGGTTTGTGTAGGGTTCCATAGAGGCCTGTGGTGTTCCCTAGGGGCCTGTAGAGTCTCATACAGTTCCGTAGGGTCCTGTAGGTTTCCATAAGCACCCGCAGCGGTCTGAAGGGGCCCGTACTGTTCCGTAAGGATCCACAGGGCTCCGTAGAGCTTCGTAGGTTCCCTAGAGGCCTGTAGAGTACCGCAGGAGCCAGTAGTGTTCTGTAGGGGCCCGTAGGGTTCCTTCCGTAGGGGCTGGCAGTGTTCCGTAGGGGCCTCTAGGGTTGAGTAAGTGCCCGCAGACGTCTGTAGGAATCCGTGGGATTCTGTAAGGTTCTGGAGGGTTCTGCAGGGTTCCGTAGGGGCCCGTAGAGTTCCGTAGTGGCTGGTAAAGTTCCGTAGGGCCCTGTACCGTTCCGTAACTGCCTGCAAGGTTCTTTAGGCTTCCGTAGGGTCTGGTAGGGTTCCATAAAGTTCCGTGGGTTCCTGCAGAGGTCTGCAAGTGCCCGCAAGGGCCTGTAGGGGCCCACAGTGTTTCTGTCAGGTTCCGTAGAGTTCCGTAGGGGCCATAGGTTTCCGTAGTGGCTGGTAGTATTCCGTAGGGGTCTGTAGGGTTCCGTAGGCACCTGCAGTGTTCTGTAGGAGCCCATAGGGTTTTAGTGAGGTTCCGTTGTGTTGCTAAGGGTCTTGTAGAGTGCTGTCGGGTCCTGGAGTATTCTGTAGGGTTCCAGAGGGGCTCGTAGGGTTCCGTCAAAATCTGTAGGGTTCCCTAGGGGCCCGTAGAGTCCCGTAGATTTCCGTAGGGGCCTCTAGGGTTGAGTAAGTGCCCGCAGGGGTTGGTAGGAGCTTGTAGGGTTCCATAAGTTTCCAGAGGGTTGTGTAGGGTTCCGTAGGGGCCTGTGGTGTTCCCTAGGGGCCTGTAGAGTCTCGTACGGTTCCGTAGGGGCCTGTGGTGTTCCCTAGGGGCCTGTAGAGTCTCGTACAGTTCCGTAGGGTCCTGTAGGTTTCCATTAGCGCCCGCAGAGGTCTGAAGGGGCCCGTACTGTTCCATAAGGATCCACAGGGCTCCGTAGAGCTTCGTAGGTTCCCTAGAGGCCTGTAGAGTACCGCAGGAGCCAGTAGTGTTCTGTAGGGGCCCGTAGGGTTCCTTCCGTAGGGGCTGGCAGTGTTCCGTAGGGGCCTCTAGGGTTGAGTAAGTGCCCGCAGACGTCTGTGGGATTCTGTAAGGTTCTGGAGGGTTCTGCAGGGTTCCGTAGGGGCCCGTAGAGTTCCGTAGTGGCTGGTAAAGTTCCGTAGGGCCCTGTGGGGTGCTGTATGGACCTGTAGGGTTCCGTAGGGGCCTGCAGGGTTCTGTAAGTGCCCGCAGGTGTCTGTAGGGTTCCGTAGGGGTCTGTAGGGTTCCGTAGGCACCTGCAGTGTTCTGTAGGAGCCCATAGGGTTTTAGTGAGGTTCCATTGTGTTGCTAAGGGTCTTGTAGAGTGCTGTCGGGTCCTGGAGTATTCTGTAAAGTTCCAGAGGGGCTTGTAGGGTTCCGTCAAAATCTGTAGGCTTCCCTAGGGGCGCGTAGAGTCCCGTAGATTTCCGTAGGGGCCTCTAGGGTTGAGTAAGTGCCCGCAGGAGTCTGTAGGAGTCTGTGGGATTCTGTAAGGTTCCGGAGCGTTCTGCAGGGTTCCGTAGGGGCCCGTAGAGTTCCGTAGTGGCTGGTAAAGTTCCGTAGGGCCCTGTACCGTTCCGTAACTGCCTGCAAGGGTCTTTAGGCTTCCGTAGGGGCTGGTAGGGTTCCATAAAGTTCCGTGGGTTCCTGCAGAGGTCTGCAAGTGCCCGCAAGGGCCTGTAGGGGCCCACAGTGTTTCTGTCAGGTTCCGTAGAGTTCCGTAGGGGCCATAGGTTTCCGTAGTGGCTGGTAGTATTCCGTAGGGGTCTGTAGGGTTCCGTAGGCACCTGCAGTGTTCTGTAGGAGCCCATAGGGTTTTAGTGAGGTTCCGTTGTGTTGCTAAGGGTCTTGTAGAGTGCTGTCGGGTCCTGGAGTATTCTGTAGGGTTCCAGAGGGGCTCGTAGGGTTCCGTCAAAATCTGGAGGGTTCCCTAGGGGCCCGTAGAGTCCCGTAGATTTCCATAGGGGCCTGTAGGGTTGTGTAAGTGCCCGCAGGGGTTGGTAGGAGCTTGTAGGGTGCCATATGTTTCCGTAGGTTTGTGTAGGGTTCCGTAGAGGCCTGTGGTGTTCCCTAGGGGCCTGTAGAGTCTCGTACAGTTCCGTAGGGTCCTGTAGGTTTCCATAAGCGCCCGCAGAGGTCTGAAGGGGCCCGTACTGTTCCGTAAGGATCCACAGGGCTCCGTAGAGCTTCGTAGGTTCCCTAGAGGCCTGTAGAGTACCGCAGGAGCCAGTAGTGTTCTGTTGGGGCCCGTAGGGTTCCTTCCGTAGGGGCTGGCAGTGTTCCGTAGGGGCCTCTAGGGTTGAGTAAGTGCCCGCAGACGTCTGTAGGAATCCGTGGGATTCTGTAAGGTTCTGGAGGGTTCTGCAGGGTTCCGTAGGGGCCCGTAGAGTTCCGTAGTGGCTGGTAAAGTTCCGTAGGGCCCTGTGGGGTGCTGTATGGACCTGTAGGGTTCCGTAGGGGCCTGCAGGGTTCTGTAAGTGCCCGCAGGTGTCTGTAGGGTTCCGTAGGGGTCTGTATGGTTCCGTAGGCACCTGCAGTGTTCTGTAGGAGCCCATAGGGTTTTAGTGAGGTTCCATTGTGTTGCTAAGGGTCTTGTAGAGTGCTGTCGGGTCCTGGAGTATTCTGTAAAGTTCCAGAGGGGCTTGTAGGGTTCCATCAAAATCTGTAGGCTTCCCTAGGGGCGCGTAGAGTCCCGTAGATTTCCGTAGGGGCCTCTAGGGTTGAGTAAGTGCCCGCAGGAGTCTGTAGGAGTCTGTGGGATTCTGTAAGGTTCCGGAGCGTTCTGCAGGGTTCCGTAGGGGCCCGTAGAGTTCCGTAGTGGCTGGTAAAGTTCCGTAGGGCCCTGTACCGTTCCGTAACTGCCTGCAAGGGTCTTTAGGCTTCCGTAGGGGCTGGTAGGGTTCCATAAAGTTCCGTGGGTTCCTGCAGAGGTCTGCAAGTGCCCGCAAGGGCCTGTAGGGGCCCACAGTGTTTCTGTCAGGTTCCGTAGAGTTCCGTAGGGGCCATAGGTTTCCGTAGTGGCTGGTAGTATTCCGTAGGGGTCTGTAGGGTTCCGTAGGCACCTGCAGTGTTCTGTAGGAGCCCATAGGGTTTTAGTGAGGTTCCGTTGTGTTGCTAAGGGTCTTGTAGAGTGCTGTCGGGTCCTGGAGTATTCTGTAGGGTTCCAGAGGGGCTCGTAGGGTTCCGTCAAAATCTGTAGGGTTCCCTAGGGGCCCGTAGAGTCCCGTAGATTTCCATAGGGGCCTGTAGGGTTGTGTAAGTGCCCGCAGGGGTTGGTAGGAGCTTGTAGGGTGCCATATGTTTCCGTAGGTTTGTGTAGGGTTCCGTAGAGGCCTGTGGTGTTCCCTAGGGGCCTGTAGAGTCTCGTACAGTTCCGTAGGGTCCTGTAGGTTTCCATAAGCGCCCGCAGAGGTCTGAAGGGGCCCGTACTGTTCCGTAAGGATCCACAGGGCTCCGTAGAGCTTCGTAGGTTCCCTAGAGGCCTGTAGAGTACCGCAGGAGCCAGTAGTGTTCTGTTGGGGCCCGTAGGGTTCCTTCCGTAGGGGCTGGCAGTGTTCCGTAGGGGCCTCTAGGGTTGAGTAAGTGCCCGCAGACGTCTGTAGGAATCCGTGGGATTCTGTAAGGTTCCGGAGGGTTCTGCAGGGTTCCGTAGGGGCCCGTAGAGTTCCGTAGTGGCTGGTAAAGTTCCGTAGGGCCCTGTACCGTTCCGTAACTGCCTGCAAGGTTCTTTAGGCTTCCGTAGGGTCCGGTAGGGTTCCATAAAGTTCCGTGGGTTCCTGCAGAGGTCTGCAAGTGCCCGCAAGGGCCTGTAGGGGCCCACAGTGTTTCTGTCAGGTTCCGTAGAGTTCCGTAGGGGCCATAGGTTTCCGTAGTGGCTGGTAGTATTCCGTAGGGGTCTGTAGGGTTCCGTAGGCACCTGCAGTGTTCTGTAGGAGCCCATAGGGTTTTAGTGAGGTTCCGTTGTGTTGCTAAGGGTCTTGTAGAGTGCTGTCGGGTCCTGGAGTATTCTGTAGGGTTCCAGAGGGGCTCGTAGGGTTCCGTCAAAATCTGTAGGGTTCCCTAGGGGCCCGTAGAGTCCTGTAGATTTCCGTAGGGACCTCTAGGGTTGAGTAAGTGCCCGCAGGGGTTGGTAGGAGCTTGTAGGGTTCCATAAGTTTCCAGAGGGTTGTGTAGGGTTCCGTAGGGGCCGGTGGTGTTCCCTAGGGGCCTGTAGAGTCTCGTACGGTTCCGTAGGGGCCTGTGGTGTTCCCTAGGGGCCTGTAGAGTCTCGTACAGTTCCGTAGGGTCCTGTAGGTTTCCATAAGCGCCCGCAGAGGTCTGAAGGGGCCCGTACTGTTCCGTAAGGATCCACAGGGCTCCGTAGAGCTTCGTAGGTTCCCTAGAGGCCTGTAGAGTACCGCAGGAGCCAGTAGTGTTCTGTCGGGGCCCGTAGGGTTCCTTCCGTAGGGGCTGGCAGTGTTCCGTAGGGGTCTCTAGGGTTGTGTAAGTGCCCGCAGACGTCTGTAGGAATCTGTGGGATTCTGTAAGGTTCTGGAGGGTTTTGCAGGGTTCCGTAGGGGCCCGTAGAGTTCCGTAGTGGCTGGTAAAGTTCCGTAGGGCCCTGTACCGTTCCGTAACTGCCTGCAAGGGTCTTTAGGCTTCCGTAGGGGCTGGTAGGGTTCCATAAAGTTCCGTGGGTTCCTGCAGAGGTCTGCAAGTGCCCGCAAGGGCCTGTAGGGGCCCATAGTGTTTCTGTCAGGTTCCGTAGAGTTCCATAGGGGCCATAGGTTTCCGTAGTGGCTGGTAGTATTCCGTAGGGGTCTGTAGGGTTCCGTAGGCACCTGCAGTGTTCTGTAGGAGCCCATAGGGTTTTAGTGAGGTTCCGTTGTGTTGCTAAGGGTCTTGTAGAGTGCTGTCGGGTCCTGGAGTATTCTGTAGGGTTCCAGAGGGGCTCGTAGGGTTCCGTCAAAATCTGTAGGGTTCCCTAGGGGCCCGTAGAGTCCCGTAGATTTCCGTAGGGGCCTGTAGGGTTGTGTAAGTGCCCACAGGGGTTGGTAGGAGCTTGTAGGGTGCCATATGTTTCCGTAGGGTTGTGTAGGGTTCCGTAGAGGCCTGTGGTGTTCCCTAGGGGCCTGTAGAGTCTCGTACAGTTCCGTAGGGTCCTGTAGGTTTCCATAAGCGCCCGCAGAGGTCTGAAGGGGCCTGTACTGTTCCGTAAGGATCCACAGGGCTCCGTAGAGCTTCGTAGGTTCCCTAGAGGCCTGTAGAGTACCGCAGGAGCCAGTAGTGTTCTGTAGGGGCCCGTAGGGTTCCTTCCGTAGGGGCTGGCAGTGTTCCGTAGGGGCCTCTAGGGTTGTGTAAGTGCCCGCAGGAGTCTGTGGGATTCTGTAAGGTTCTGGAGGGTTCTGCAGGGTTCCGTAGGGGCCCGTAGAGTTCCGTAGTGGCTGGTAAAGTTCCGTAGGGCCCTGTGGGGTTCTGTATGGACCTGTAGGGTTCCGTAGGGGCCTGCAGGGTTCTGTAAGTGCCCGCAGGTGTCTGTAGGGTTCCGTAGGGGTCTGTAGGGTTCCGTAGGCACCTGCAGTGTTCTGTAGGAGCCCATAGGGTTTTAGTGAGGTTCCGTTGTGTTGCTAAGGGTCTTGTAGAGTGCTGTCGGGTCCTGGAGTATTCTGTAGGGTTCCAGAGGGGCTTGTAGGGTTCCATCAAAATCTGTAGGCTTCCCTAGGGGCCCGTAGAGTCCCGTAGATTTCCGTAGGGGCTTGTAGGGTTGTGTAAGTGCCCGCGTGGGGTGGTAGGAGCTTGTAGGGTTCCATAAGTTTCCAGAGGGTTGTGTAGGGTTCCGTAGGGGCCGGTGGTGTTCCCTAGGGGCCTGTAGAGTCTCGTACGGTTCCGTAGGGGCCTGTGGTGTTCCCTAGGGGCCTGTAGAGTCTCGTACAGTTCCGTAGGGTCCTGTAGGTTTCCATAAGCGCCCGCAGAGGTCTGAAGGGGCCCGTACTGTTCCGTAAGGATCCACAGGGCTCCGTAGAGCTTCGTAGGTTCCCTAGAGGCCTGTAGAGTACCGCAGGAGCCAGTAGTGTTCTGTCGGGGCCCGTAGGGTTCCTTCCGTAGGGGCTGGCAGTGTTCCGTAGGGGCCTCTAGGGTTGTGTAAGTGCCCGCAGGAGTCTGTGGGATTCTGTAAGGTTCTGGAGGGTTCTGCAGGGTTCCGTAGGGGCCCGTAGAGTTCCGTAGTGGCTGGTAAAGTTCCGTAGGGCCCTGTGGGGTTCTGTATGGACCTGTAGGCTTCCGTAGGGGCCTGCAGGGTTCTGTAAGTGCCCGCAGGTGTCTGTAGGGTTCCGTAGGGGTCTGTAGGGTTCCGTAGGCACCTGCAGTGTTCTGTAGGAGCCCATAGGGTTTTAGTGAGGTTCCGTTGTGTTGCTAAGGGTCTTGTAGAGTGCTGTCGGGTCCTGGAGTATTCTGTAGAGTTCCAGAGGGGCTTGTAGGGTTCCGTCAAAATCTGTAGGGTTCCCTAGGGGCCCGTAGAGTCCCGTAGATTTCCGTAGGGGCCTCTAGGGTTGAGTAAGTGCCCGCAGGAGTCTGTAGGAGTCTGTGGGATTCTGTAAGGTTCCGGAGCGTTCTGCAGGGTTCCGTAGGGGCCCGTAGAGTTCCGTAGTGGCTGGTAAAGTTCCGTAGGGCCCTGTACCGTTCCGTAACTGCCTGCAAGGGTCTTTAGGCTTCCGTAGGGGCTGGTAGGGTTCCATAAAGTTCCGTGGGTTCCTGCAGAGGTCTGCAAGTGCCCGCAAGGGCCTGTAGGGGCCCATAGTGTTTCTGTCAGGTTCCGTAGAGTTCCGTAGGGGCCATAGGTTTCCGTAGTGGACTGTAGTATTCCGTAGGGGTCTGTAGGGTTCCGTAGGCACCTGCAGTGTTCTGTAGGAGCCCATAGGGTTTTAGTGAGGTTCCGTTGTGTTGCTAAGGGTCTTGTAGAGTGCTGTCGGGTCCTGGAGTATTCTGTAGGGTTCCAGAGGGGCTCGTAGGTTTCCGTCAAAATCTGTAGGGTTCCCTAGGGGCCCATAGAGTCCCGTAGATTTCCGTAGGGACCTGTAGGGTTGTGTAAGTGCCCGCAGGGGGTGGTAGGAGCTTGTAGGGTGCCATATATTTCCGGAGGGTTGTGTAGGGTTCCGTAGGGGCCTGTGGTGTTCCCTAGGGGCCTGTAGAGTCTCGTACGGTTCCGTAGGGGCCTGTGGTGTTCCCTAGGGGCCTGTAGAGTCTCGTACAGTTCCGTAGGGGCCTGTAGGTTTCCATAAGCGCCCGCAGAGGTCTGAAGAGGCCCGTACTGTTCCGTAAGGATCCATAGGGCTCCGTAGAGCTTCGTAGGTTCCCTAGAGGCCTGTAGAGTACCGCAGGAGCCAGTAGTGTTCTGTAGGGGCCCGTAGGGTTCCTTCCGTAGGGGCTGGCAGTGTTCCGTAGGGGCCTCTAGGGTTGAGTAAGTGCCCGCAGACGTCTGTAGGAATCCGTGGGATTCTGTAAGGTTCTGGAGGGTTCTGCAGGGTTCCGTAGGGGCCCGTAGAGTTCCGTAGTGGCTGGTAAAGTTCCGTAGGGTCCTGTGGGGTTCTGTATGGACCTGTAGGCTTCCGTAGGGGCCTGCAGGGTTCTGTAAGTGCCCGCAGGTGTCTGTAGGGTTCCGTAGGGGTCTGTAGGGTTCCGTAGGCACCTGCAGTGTTCTGTAGGAGCCCATAGGGTTTTAGTGAGGTTCCGTTGTGTTGCTAAGGGTCTTATAGAGTGCTGTCGGGTCCTGGAGTATTCTGTAGGGTTCCAGAGGGGCTCGTAGGGTTCCGTCAAAATCTGTAGGCTTCCCTAGGGGCGCGTAGAGTCCCATAGATTTCCGTAGAAGCCTGTAGGGTTGAGTAAGTGCCCGCAGGGGTTGGTAGGAGCTTGTAGGGTTCCATAAGTTTCCAGAGGGTTGTGTAGGGTTCCGTAGGGGCCTGTGGTGTTCCCTAGGGGCCTGTAGAGTCTCGTACGGTTCCGTAGGGGCCTGTGGTGTTCCCTAGGGGCCTGTAGAGTCTCGTACAGTTCCGTAGGGTCCTGTAGGTTTCCATAAGCGCCCGCAGAGGTCTGAAGGGGCCCGTACTGTTCCGTAAGGATCCACAGGGCTCCGTAGAGCTTCGTAGGTTCCCTAGAGGCCTGTAGAGTACCGCAGGAGCCAGTAGTGTTCTGTAGGGGCCCGTAGGGTTCCTTCCGTAGGGGCTGGCAGTGTTCCGTAGGGGCCTCTAGGGTTGAGTAAGTGCCCGCAGACGTCTGTAGGAGTCCGTGGGATTCTGTAAGGTTCTGGAGGGTTCTGCAGGGTTCCATAGGGGCCCGTAGAGTTCCGTAGTGGCTGGTAAAGTTCCGTAGGGCCCTGTACCGTTCCGTAACTGCCTGCAAGGGTCTTTAGGCTTCCGTAGGGGCTGGTAGGGTTCCATAAAGTTCCGTGGGTTCCTGCAGAGGTCTGCAAGTGCCCGCAAGGGCCTGTAGGGGCCCATAGTGTTTCTGTCAGGTTCCGTAGAGTTCCATAGGGGCCATAGGTTTCCGTAGTGGCTGGTAGTATTCCGTAGGGGTCTGTAGGGTTCCGTAGGCACCTGCAGTGTTCTGTAGGAGCCCATAGGGTTTTAGTGAGGTTCCGTTGTGTTGCTAAGGGTCTTGTAGAGTGCTGTCGGGTCCTGGAGTATTCTGTAGGGTTCCAGAGGGGCTCGTAGGGTTCCGTCAAAATCTGTAGGGTTCCCTAGGGGCCCGTAGAGTCCCGTAGATTTCCGTAGGGGCCTGTAGGGTTGTGTAAGTGCCCACAGGGGTTGGTAGGAGCTTGTAGGGTGCCATATGTTTCCGTAGGGTTGTGTAGGGTTCCGTAGAGGCCTGTGGTGTTCCCTAGGGGCCTGTAGAGTCTCGTACAGTTCCGTAGGGTCCTGTAGGTTTCCATAAGCGCCCGCAGAGGTCTGAAGGGGCCCGTACTGTTCCGTAAGGATCCACAGGGCTCCGTAGAGCTTCGTAGGTTCCCTAGAGGCCTGTAGAGTACCGCAGGAGCCAGTAGTGTTCTGTAGGGGCCCGTAGGGTTCCTTCCGTAGGGGCTGGCAGTGTTCCGTAGGGGCCTCTAGGGTTGTGTAAGTGCCCGCAGGAGTCTGTGGGATTCTGTAAGGTTCTGGAGGGTTCTGCAGGGTTCCGTAGGGGCCCGTAGAGTTCCGTAGTGGCTGGTAAAGTTCCGTAGGGCCCTGTGGGGTTCTGTATGGACCTGTAGGCTTCCGTAGGGGCCTGCAGGGTTCTGTAAGTGCCCGCACGTGTCTGTAGGGTTCCGTAGGGGTCTGTAGGGTTCCGTAGGCACCTGCAGTGTTCTGTAGGAGCCCATAGGGTTTTAGTGAGGTTCCGTTGTGTTGCTAAGGGTCTTGTAGAGTGCTGTCGGGTCCTGGAGTATTCTGTAGAGTTCCAGAGGGGCTTGTAGGGTTCCGTCAAAATCTGTAGGCTTCCCTAGGGGCCCGTAGAGTCCCGTAGATTTCCGTAGGGGCCTCTAGGGTTGAGTAAGTGCCCGCAGGAGTCTGTAGGAGTCTGTGGGATTCTGTAAGGTTCCGGAGCGTTCTGCAGGGTTCCGTAGGGGCCCGTAGAGTTCCGTAGTGGCTGGTAAAGTTCCGTAGGGCCCTGTACCGTTCCGTAACTGCCTGCAAGGGTCTTTAGGCTTCCGTAGGGGCTGGTAGGGTTCCATAAAGTTCCGTGGCTTCCTGCAGAGGTCTGCAAGTGCCCGCAAGGGCCTGTAGGGGCCCACAGTGTTTCTGTCAGGTTCCGTAGAGTTCCGTAGGGGCCATAGGTTTCTGTAGTTGCTGGTAGTATTCCGTAGGGGTCTGTAGGGTTCCGTAGGCACCTGCAGTGTTCTGTAGGAGCCCATAGGGTTTTAGTGAGGTTCCGTTGTGTTGCTAAGGGTCTTATAGAGTGCTGTCGGGTCCTGGAGTATTCTGTAGTGTTCCAGAGGGGCTCATAGGGTTCCGTCAAAATCTGTAGGCTTCCCTAGGGGCGCGTAGAGTCCCATAGATTTCCGTAGAAGCCTGTAGGGTTGAGTAAGTGCCCGCAGGGGTTGGTAGGAGCTTGTAGGGTTCCATAAGTTTCCAGAGGGTTGTGTAGGGTTCCGTAGGGGCCTGTGGTGTTCCCTAGGGGCCTGTAGAGTCTCGTACGGTTCCGTAGGGGCCTGTGGTGTTCCCTAGGGGCCTGTAGAGTCTCGTACAGTTCCGTAGGGTCCTGTAGGTTTCCATAAGCGCCCGCAGAGGTCTGAAGGGGCCCGTACTGTTCCGTAAGGATCCACAGGGCTCCGTAGAGCTTCGTAGGTTCCCTAGAGGCCTGTAGAGTACCGCAGGAGCCAGTAGTGTTCTGTAGGGGCCCGTAGGGTTCCTTCCATAGGGGCTGGCAGTGTTCCGTAGGGGCCTCTAGGGTTGAGTAAGTGCCCGCAGGAGTCTGTGGGATTCTGTAAGGTTCTGGAGGGTTCTGCAGGGTTCCGTAGGGGCCCGTAGAGTTCCGTAGTGGCTGGTAAAGTTCCGTAGGGCCCTGTGGGGTTCTGTATGGACCTGTAGGGTTCCGTAGGGGCCTGCAGGGTTCTGTAAGTGCCCGCAGGTGTCTGTAGGGTTCCGTAGGGGTCTGTAGGGTTCCGTAGGCACCTGCAGTGTTCTGTAGGAGCCCATAGGGTTTTAGTGAGGTTCCGTTGTGTTGCTTAGGGTCTTGTAGAGTGCTGTCGGGTCCTGGAGTATTCTGTAAAGTTCCAGAGGGGCTTGTAGGGTTCCGTCAAAATCTGTAGAGTTCCCTAGGGGCGCGTAGAGTCCCGTAGATTTCCGTAGGGGCCTCTAGGGTTGAGTAAGTGCCCGCAGGAGTCTATAGGAGTCTGTGGGATTCTGTAAGGTTCCGGAGGGTTCTGCAGGGTTCCGTAGGGGCCCGTAGAGTTCCGTAGTGGCTGGTAAAGTTCCGTAGGGCCCTGTACCGTTCCGTAACTGCCTGCAAGGGTCTTTAGGCTTCCGTAGGGGCTGGTAGGGTTCCATAAAGTTCCGTGGGTTCCTGCAGAGGTCTGCAAGTGCCCGCAAGGGCCTGTAGGGGCCCATAGTGTTTCTGTCAGGTTCCGTAGAGTTCCGTAGGGGCCATAGGTTTCCGTAGTGGCTGGTAGTATTCCGTAGGGGTCTGTAGGGTTCCGTAGGCACCTGCAGTGTTCTGTAGGAGCCCATAGGGTTTTAGTGAGGTTCCGTTGTGTTGCTAAGGGTCTTGTAGAGTGCTGTCGGGTCCTGGAGTATTCTGTAGGGTTCCAGAGGGGCTCGTAGGTTTCCGTCAAAATCTGTAGGGTTCCCTAGGGGCCCATAGAGTCCCGTAGATTTCCGTAGGGACCTGTAGGGTTGTGTAAGTGCCCGCAGGGGGTGGTAGGAGCTTGTAGGGTGCCATATATTTCCGGAGGGTTGTGTAGGGTTCCGTAGGGGCCGCTGGTGTTCCCTAGGGGCCTGTAGAGTCTCATACAGTTCCGTAGAGGCCTGTGGTGTTCCCTAGGGGCCTGTAGAGTCTCATACAGTTCCGTAGGGGCCTGTAGGTTTCCATAAGCGCCCGCAGAGGTCTGAAGGGGCCCGTACTGTTCCGTAAGGATCCATAGGGCTCCGTAGAGCTTCGTAGGTTCCCTAGAGGCCTGTAGAGTACCGCAGGAGCCAGTAGTGTTCTGTAGGGGCCCGTAGGGTTCCTTCCGTAGGGGCTGGCAGTGTTCCGTAGGGGCCTCTAGGGTTGAGTAAGTGCCCGCAGACGTCTGTAGGAATCCGTGGGATTCTGTAAGGTTCTGGAGGGTTCTGCAGGGTTCCGTAGGGGCCCGTAGAGTTCCGTAGTGGCTGGTAAAGTTCCGTAGGGCCCTGTGGGGTTCTGTATGGACCTGTAGGGTTCCGTAGGGGCCTGCAGGGTTCTGTAAGTGCCCGCAGGTGTCTGTAGGGTTCCGTAGGGGTCTGTAGGGTTCCGTAGGCACCTGCAGTGTTCTGTAGGAGCCCATAGGGTTTTAGTGAGGTTCCGTTGTGTTGCTAAGGGTCTTGTAGAGTGCTGTCGGGTCCTGGAGTATTCTGTAAGGTTCCAGAGGGGCTCGTAGGGTTCCGTCAAAATCTGTAGGGTTCCCTAGGGGCCCATAGAGTCCCGTAGATTTCCGTAGGGACCTGTAGGGTTGTGTAAGTGCCCGCAGGGGGTGGTAGGAGCTTGTAGGGTGCCATATATTTCCGGAGGGTTGTGTAGGGTTCCGTAGGGGCCGCTGGTGTTCCCTAGGGGCCTGTAGAGTCTCGTACAGTTCCGTAGAGGCCTGTGGTGTTCCCTAGGGGCCTGTAGAGTCTCATACAGTTCCGTAGGGGCCTGTAGGTTTCCATAAGCGCCCGCAGAGATCTGAAGGGGCCCGTACTGTTCCATAAGGATCCATAGGGCTCCGTAGAGCTTCGTAGGTTCCCTAGAGGCCTGTAGAGTACCGCAGAAGCCAGTAGTGTTCTGTAGGGGCCCGTAGGGTTCCTTCCGTAGGGGCTGGCAGTGTTCCGTAGGGGCCTCTAGGGTTGAGTAAGTGCCCGCAGACGTCTGTAGGAATCCGTGGGATTCTGTAAGGTTCTGGAGGGTTCTGCAGGGTTCCGTAGGGGCCCGTAGAGTTCCGTAGTGGCTGGTAAAGTTCCGTAGGGCCCTGTGGGGTTCTGTATGGACCTGTAGGCTTCCGTAGGGGCCTGCAGGGTTCTGTAAGTGCCCGCAGGTGTCTGTAGGGTTCCGTAGGGGTCTGTAGGGTTCCGTAGGCACCTGCAGTGTTCTGTAGGAGCCCATAGGGTTTTAGTGAGGTTCCGTTGTGTTGCTAAGGGTCTTGTAGAGTGCTGTCGGGTCCTGGAGTATTCTGTAGGGTTCCAGAGGGGCTCGTAGGTTTCCGTCAAAATCTGTAGGGTTCCCTAGGGGCCCATAGAGTCCCGTAGATTTCCGTAGGGACCTGTAGGGTTGTGTAAGTGCCCGCAGGGGGTGGTAGGAGCTTGTAGGGTGCCATATATTTCCGGAGGGTTGTGTAGGGTTCCGTAGGGGCCTGTGGTGTTCCCTAGGGGCCTGTAGAGTCTCGTACAGTTCCGTAGAGGCCTGTGGTGTTACCTAGGGGCCTGTAGAGTCTCATACAGTTCCGTAGGGGCCTGTAGGTTTCCATAAGCGCCCGCAGAGGTCTGAAGGGGCCCGTACTGTTCCGTAAGGATCCATAGGGCTCCGTAGAGCTTCGTAGGTTCCCTAGAGGCCTGTAGAGTACCGCAGGAGCCAGTAGTGTTCTGTAGGGGCCCGTAGGGTTCCTTCCGTAGGGGCTGGCAGTGTTCCGTAGGGGCCTCTAGGGTTGAGTAAGTGCCCACAGACGTCTGTAGGAATCCGCGGGATTCTGTAAGGTTCTGGAGGGTTCTGCAGGGTTCCGTAGGGGCCCGTAGAGTTCCGTAGTGGCTGGTAAAGTTCCGTAGGGCCCTGTGGGGTTCTGTATGGACCTGTAGGGTTCCGTAGGGGCCTGCAGGGTTCTGTAAGCGCCCGCAGGTGTCTGTAGGGTTCCGTAGGGGTCTGTAGGGTTCCGTAGGCACCTGCAGTGTTCTGTAGGAGCCCATAGGGTTTTAGTGAGGTTCCGTTGTGTTGCTAAGGGTCTTGTAGAGTGCTGTCGGGTCCTGGAGTATTCTGTAAAGTTCCAGAGGGGCTTGTAGGGTTCCGTCAAAATCTGTAGGGTTCCCTAGGGGAGCGTAGAGTCCCGTAGATTTCCGTAGGGGCCTCTAGGGTTGAGTAAGTGCCCGCAGGAGTCTATAGGAGTCTGTGGGATTCTGTAAGGTTCCGGAGGGTTCTGCAGGGTTCCGTAGGGGCCCGTAGAGTTCCGTAGTGGCTGGTAAAGTTCCGTAGGGCCCTGTACCGTTCCGTAACTGCCTGCAAGGGTCTTTAGGCTTCCGTAGGGGCTGGTAGGGTTCCATAAAGTTCCGTGGCTTCCTGCAGAGGTCTGCAAGTGCCCGCAAGGGCCTGTAGGGGCCCACAGTGTTTCTGTCAGGTTCCGTAGAGTTCCGTAGGGGCCATAGGTTTCCGTAGTGGCTGGTAGTATTCCGTAAGGGTCTGTAGGGTTCCGTAGGCACCTGCAGTGTTCTGTAGGAGCCCATAGGGTTTTAGTGAGGTTCCGTTGTGTTGCTAAGGGTCTTGTAGAGTGCTGTCGGGTCCTGGAGTATTCTGTAGGGTTCCAGAGGGGCTCGTAGGGTTCCGTCAAAATCTGTAGGGTTCCCTAGGGGCCCATAGAGTCCCGTAGATTTCCGTAGGGACCTGTAGGGTTGTGTAAGTGCCCGCAGGGGGTGGTAGGAGCTTGTAGGGTGCCATATATTTCCGGAGGGTTGTGTAGGGTTCCGTAGGGGCCGCTGGTGTTCCCTAGGGGCCTGTAGAGTCTCGTACGGTTCCGTAGAGGCCTGTGGTGTTCCCTAGGGGCCTGTAGAGTCTCATACAGTTCCGTAGGGGCCTGTAGGTTTCCATAAGCGCCCGCAGAGGTCTGAAGGGGCCCGTACTGTTCCGTAAGGATCCATAGGGCTCCGTAGAGCTTCGTAGGTTCCCTAGAGGCCTGTAGAGTACCGCAGGAGTCAGTAGTGTTCTGTAGGGGCCCGTAGGGTTCCTTCCGTAGGGGCTGGCAGTGTTCCGTAGGGGCCTCTAGGGTTGAGTAAGTGCCCGCAGACGTCTGTAGGAATCCGTGGGATTCTGTAAGGTTCTGGAGGGTTCTGCAGGGTTCCATAGGGGCCCGTAGAGTTCCGTAGTGGCTGGTAAAGTTCCGTAGGGCCCTGTGGGGTTCTGTATGGACCTGTAGGCTTCCGTAGGGGCCTGCAGGGTTCTGTAAGTGCCCGCAGGTGTCTGTAGGGTTCCGTAGGGGTCTGTAGGGTTCCGTAGGCACCTGCAGTGTTCTGTAGGAGCCCATAGGGTTTTAGTGAGGTTCCGTTGTGTTGCTAAGGGTCTTATAGAGTGCTGTCGGGTCCTGGAGTATTCTGTAGGGTTCCAGAGGGGCTTGTAGGGTTCCGTCAAAATCTGTAGGCTTCCCTAGGGGCGCGTAGAGTCCCATAGATTTCCGTAGGGGCCTGTAGGGTTGTGTAAGTGCCCGCAGGGGTTGGTAGGAGCTTGTAGGGTTCCATAAGTTTCCAGAGGGTTGTGTAGGGTTCCGTAGGGGCCTGTGGTGTTCCCTAGGGGCCTGTAGAGTCTCGTACGGTTCCGTAGGGGCCTGTGGTGTTCCCTAGGGGCCTGTAGAGTCTCGTACAGTTCCGTAGGGTCCTGTAGGTTTCCATAAGCGCCCGCAGAGGTCTGAAGGGGCCCGTACTGTTCCGTAAGGATCCACAGGGCTCCGTAGAGCTTCGTAGGTTCCCTAGAGGCCTGTAGAGTACCGCAGGAGCCAGTAGTGTTCTGTAGGGGCCCGTAGGGTTCCTTCCATAGGGGCTGGCAGTGTTCCGTAGGGGCTCTAGGGTTGAGTAAGTGCCCGCAGGAGTCTGTGGGATTCTGTAAGGTTCTGGAGGGTTCTGCAGGGTTCCGTAGGGGCCCGTAGAGTTCCGTAGTGGCTGGTAAAGTTCCGTAGGGCCCTGTGGGGTTCTGTATGGACCTGTAGGGTTCCGTAGGGGCCTGCAGGGTTCTGTAAGTGCCCGCAGGTGTCTGTAGGGTTCCGTAGGGGTCTGTAGGGTTCCGTAGGCACCTGCAGTGTTCTGTAGGAGCCCATAGGGTTTTAGTGAGGTTCCGTTGTGTTGCTAAGGGTCTTGTAGAGTGCTGTCGGGTCCTGGAGTATTCTGTAGGGTTCCAGAGGGGCTCGTAGGGTTCCGTCAAAATCTGTAGGGTTCCCTAGGGGCCCATAGAGTCCCGTAGATTTCCGTAGGGACCTGTAGGGTTGTGTAAGTGCCCGCAGGGGGTGGTAGGAGCTTGTAGGGTGCCATATATTTCCGGAGGGTTGTGTAGGGTTCCGTAGGGGCCGCTGGTGTTCCCTAGGGGCCTGTAGAGTCTCGTACAGTTCCGTAGAGGCCTGTGGTGTTCCCTAGGGGCCTGTAGAGTCTCATACAGTTCCGTAGGGGCCTGTAGGTTTCCATAAGCGCCCGCAGAGGTCTGAAGGGGCCCGTACTGTTCCGTAAGGATCCATAGGGCTCCGTAGAGCTTCGTAGGTTCCCTAGAGGCCTGTAGAGTACCGCAGGAGCCAGTAGTGTTCTGTAGGGGCCCGTAGGGTTCCTTCCGTAGGGGCTGGCAGTGTTCCGTAGGGGCCTCTAGGGTTGAGTAAGTGCCCGCAGACGTCTGTAGGAATCCGCGGGATTCTGTAAGGTTCTGGAGGGTTCTGCAGGGTTCCGTAGGGGCCCGTAGAGTTCCGTAGTGGCTGGTAAAGTTCCGTAGGGCCCTGTGGGGTTCTGTATGGACCTGTAGGGTTCCGTAGGGGCCTGCAGGGTTCTGTAAGTGCCCGCAGGTGTCTGTAGGGTTCCGTAGGGGTCTGTAGGGTTCCGTAGGCACCTGCAGTGTTCTGTAGGAGCCCATAGGGTTTTAGTGAGGTTCCGTTGTGTTGCTAAGGGTCTTGTAGAGTGCTGTCGGGTCCTGGAGTATTCTGTAAAGTTCCAGAGGGGCTTGTAGGGTTCCGTCAAAATCTGTAGGGTTCCCTAGGGGCGCGTAGAGTCCTGTAGATTTCCGTAGGGGCCTCTAGGGTTGAGTAAGTGCCCGCAGGAGTCTATAGGAGTCTGTGGGATTCTGTAAGGTTCCGGAGGGTTCTGCAGGGTTCCGTAGGGGCCCGTAGAGTTCCGTAGTGGCTGGTAAAGTTCCGTAGGGCCCTGTACCGTTCCGTAACTGCCTGCAAGGGTCTTTAGGCTTCCGTAGGGGCTGGTAGGGTTCCATAAAGTTCCGTGGGTTCCTGCAGAGGTCTGCAAGTGCCCGCAAGGGCCTGTAGGGGCCCATAGTGTTTCTGTCAGGTTCCGTAGAGTTCCGTAGGGGCCATAGGTTTCCGTAGTGGCTGGTAGTATTCCGTAGGGGTCTGTAGGGTTCCGTAGGCACCTGCAGTGTTCTGTAGGAGCCCATAGGGTTTTAGTGAGGTTCCGTTGTGTTGCTAAGGGTCTTATAGAGTGCTGTCGGGTCCTGGAGTATTCTGTAGGGTGCCAGAGGGGCTCGTAGGGTTCCGTCAAAATC
Source organism: Numenius arquata (assembly GCF_964106895.1). NCBI lineage: Eukaryota > Metazoa > Chordata > Aves > Charadriiformes > Scolopacidae > Numenius > Numenius arquata. The sequence goes on along the minus strand of NW_027415373.1, from coordinate 20,498 downwards.
TGTAGGGTTCCCTAGGGGCCCGTAGAGTCCCATAGATTTCCGTAGGGGCCTGTAGGGTTGAGTAAGTGCCCGCAGGGGTTGGTAGGAGCTTGTAGGGTTCCATAAGTTTCCAGAGGGTTGTGTAGGGTTCCGTAGGGGCCTGTGGTGTTCCCTAGGGGCCTGTAGAGTCTCGTACGGTTCCGTAGGGGCCTGTGGTGTTCCCTAGGGGCCTGTAGAGTCTCGTACAGTTCCGTAGGGTCCTGTAGGTTTCCATAAGCGCCCGCAGAGGTCTGAAGGGGCCCGTACTGTTCCGTAAGGATCCACAGGGCTCCGTAGAGCTTCGTAGGTTCCCTAGAGGCCTGTAGAGTACCGCAGGAGCCAGTAGTGTTCTGTAGGGGCCCGTAGGGTTCCTTCCATAGGGGCTGGCAGTGTTCCGTAGGGGCCTCTAGGGTTGAGTAAGTGCCCGCAGACGTCTGTGGGATTCTGTAAGGTTCTGGAGGGTTCTGCAGGGTTCCGTAGGGGCCCGTAGAGTTCCGTAGTGGCTGGTAAAGTTCCGTAGGGCCCTGTGGGGTTCTGTATGGACCTGTAGGCTTCCGTAGGGGCTTGCAGGGTTCTGTAAGTGCCCGCAGGTGTCTGTAGGGTTCCGTAGGGGTCTGTAGGGTTCCGTAGGCACCTGCAGTGTTCTGTAGGAGCCCATAGGGTTTTAGTGAGGTTCCGTTGTGTTGCTAAGGGTCTTGTAGAGTGCTGTCGGGTCCTGGAGTATTCTGTAGGGTTCCAGAGGGGCTTGTAGGGTTCCGTCAAAATCTGTAGGGTTCCCTAGGGGCCCATAGAGTCCCGTAGATTTCCGTAGGGACCTGTAGGGTTGTGTAAGTGCCCGCAGGGGGTGGTAGGAGCTTGTAGGGTGCCATATATTTCCGGAGGGTTGTGTAGGGTTCCGTAGGGGCCGCTGGTGTTCCCTAGGGGCCTGTAGAGTCTCGTACAGTTCCGTAGAGGCCTGTGGTGTTCCCTAGGGGCCTGTAGAGTCTCATACAGTTCCGTAGGGGCCTGTAGGTTTCCATAAGCGCCCGCAGAGGTCTGAAGGGGCCCGTACTGTTCCGTAAGGATCCATAGGGCTCCGTAGAGCTTCGTAGGTTCCCTAGAGGCCTGTAGAGTACCGCAGGAGCCAGTAGTGTTCTGTAGGGGCCCGTAGGGTTCCTTCCGTAGGGGCTGGCAGTGTTCCGTAGGGGCCTCTAGGGTTGAGTAAGTGCCCGCAGACGTCTGTAGGAATCCGCGGGATTCTGTAAGGTTCTGGAGGGTTCTGCAGGGTTCCGTAGGGGCCCGTAGAGTTCCGTAGTGGCTGGTAAAGTTCCGTAGGGCCCTGTGGGGTTCTGTATGGACCTGTAGGCTTCCGTAGGGGCCTGCAGGGTTCTGTAAGTGCCCGCAGGTGTCTGTAGGGTTCCGTAGGGGTCTGTAGGGTTCCGTAGGCACCTGCAGTGTTCTGTAGGAGCCCATAGGGTTTTAGTGAGGTTCCGTTGTGTTGCTAAGGGTCTTGTAGAGTGCTGTCGGGTCCTGGAGTATTCTGTAAAGTTCCAGAGGGGCTTGTAGGGTTCCGTCAAAATCTGTAGGGTTCCCTAGGGGCGCGTAGAGTCCTGTAGATTTCCGTAGGGGCCTCTAGGGTTGAGTAAGTGCCCGCAGGAGTCTATAGGAGTCTGTGGGATTCTGTAAGGTTCCGGAGGGTTCTGCAGGGTTCCGTAGGGGCCCGTAGAGTTCCGTAGTGGCTGGTAAAGTTCCGTAGGGCCCTGTACCGTTCCGTAACTGCCTGCAAGGGTCTTTAGGCTTCCGTAGGGGCTGGTAGGGTTCCATAAAGTTCCGTGGGTTCCTGCAGAGGTCTGCAAGTGCCCGCAAGGGCCTGTAGGGGCCCATAGTGTTTCTGTCAGGTTCCGTAGAGTTCCGTAGGGGCCATAGGTTTCCGTAGTGGCTGGTAGTATTCCGTAGGGGTCTGTAGGGTTCCGTAGGCACCTGCAGTGTTCTGTAGGAGCCCATAGGGTTTTAGTGAGGTTCCGTTGTGTTGCTAAGGGTCTTATAGAGTGCTGTCGGGTCCTGGAGTATTCTGTAGGGTTCCAGAGGGGCTCGTAGGGTTCCGTCAAAATCTGTAGGCTTCCCTAGGGGCGCGTAGAGTCCCATAGATTTCCGTAGGGGCCTGTAGGGTTGAGTAAGTGCCCGCAGGGGTTGGTAGGAGCTTGTAGGGTTCCATAAGTTTCCAGAGGGTTGTGTAGGGTTCCGTAGGGGCCTGTGGTGTTCCCTAGGGGCCTGTAGAGTCTCGTACGGTTCCGTAGGGGCCTGTGGTGTTCCCTAGGGGCCTGTAGAGTCTCGTACAGTTCCGTAGGGTCCTGTAGGTTTCCATAAGCGCCCGCAGAGGTCTGAAGGGGCCCGTACTGTTCCGTAAGGATCCACAGGGCTCCGTAGAGCTTCGTAGGTTCCCTAGAGGCCTGTAGAGTACCGCAGGAGCCAGTAGTGTTCTGTAGGGGCCCGTAGGGTTCCTTCCATAGGGGCTGGCAGTGTTCCGTAGGGGCCTCTAGGGTTGAGTAAGTGCCCGCAGGAGTCTGTGGGATTCTGTAAGGTTCTGGAGGGTTCTGCAGGGTTCCGTAGGGGCCCGTAGAGTTCCGTAGTGGCTGGTAAAGTTCCGTAGGGCCCTGTGGGGTTCTGTATGGACCTGTAGGCTTCCGTAGGGGCCTGCAGGGTTCTGTAGGAGCCCATAGGGTTTTAGTGAGGTTCCGTTGTGTTGCTAAGGGTCTTGTAGAGTGCTGTCGGGTCCTGGAGTATTCTGTAAAGTTCCAGAGGGGCTTGTAGGGTTCCGTCAAAATCTGTAGGGTTCCCTAGGGGCGCGTAGAGTCCTGTAGATTTCCGTAGGGGCTTCTAGGGTTGAGTAAGTGCCCGCAGGAGTCTATAGGAGTCTGTGGGATTCTGTAAGGTTCCGGAGGGTTCTGCAGGGTTCCGTAGGGGCCCGTAGAGTTCCGTAGTGGCTGGTAAAGTTCCGTAGGGCCCTGTACCGTTCCGTAACTGCCTGCAAGGGTCTTTAGGCTTCCGTAGGGGCTGGTAGGGTTCCATAAAGTTCCGTGGGTTCCTGCAGAGGTCTGCAAGTGCCCGCAAGGGCCTGTAGGGGCCCATAGTGTTTCTGTCAGGTTCCGTAGAGTTCCGTAGGGGCCATAGGTTTCCGTAGTGGCTGGTAGTATTCCGTAGGGGTCTGTAGGGTTCCGTAGGCACCTGCAGTGTTCTGTAGGAGCCCATAGGGTTTTAGTGAGGTTCCGTTGTGTTGCTAAGGGTCTTGTAGAGTGCTGTCGGGTCCTGGAGTATTCTGTAGGGTGCCAGAGGGGCTCGTAGGGTTCCGTCAAAATCTGTAGGGTTCCCTAGGGGCCCATAGAGTCCCGTAGATTTCCGTAGGGACCTGTAGGGTTGTGTAAGTGCCCGCAGGGGGTGGTAGGAGCTTGTAGGGTGCCATATATTTCCGGAGGGTTGTGTAGGGTTCCGTAGGGGCCGCTGGTGTTCCCTAGGGGCCTGTAGAGTCTCATACAGTTCCGTAGGGGCCTGTAGGTTTCCATAAGCGCCCGCAGAGGTCTGAAGGGGCCCGTACTGTTCCGTAAGGATCCATAGGGCTCCGTAGAGCTTCGTAGGTTCCCTAGAGGCCTGTAGAGTACCGCAGGAGCCAGTAGTGTTCTGTAGGGGCCCGTAGGGTTCCTTCCGTAGGGGCTGGCAGTGTTCCGTAGGGGCCTCTAGGGTTGAGTAAGTGCCCGCAGACGTCTGTAGGAATCCGTGGGATTCTGTAAGGTTCTGGAGGGTTCTGCAGGGTTCCGTAGGGGCCCGTAGAGTTCCGTAGTGGCTGGTAAAGTTCCGTAGGGTCCTGTGGGGTTCTGTATGGACCTGTAGGGTTCCGTAGGGGCCTGCAGGGTTCTGTAAGTGCCCGCAGGTGTCTGTAGGGTTCCGTAGGGGTCTGTAGGGTTCCGTAGGCACCTGCAGTGTTCTGTAGGAGCCCATAGGGTTTTAGTGAGGTTCCGTTGTGTTGCTAAGGGTCTTATAGAGTGCTGTCGGGTCCTGGAGTATTCTGTAGGGTTCCAGAGGGGCTCGTAGGGTTCCGTCAAAATCTGTAGGCTTCCCTAGGGGCGCGTAGAGTCCCATAGATTTCCGTAGGGACCTGTAGGGTTGAGTAAGTGCCCGCAGGGGTTGGTAGGAGCTTGTAGGGTTCCATAAGTTTCCAGAGGGTTGTGTAGGGTTCCGTAGGGGCCTGTGGTGTTCCCTAGGGGCCTGTAGAGTCTCGTACGGTTCCGTAGGGGCCTGTGGTGTTCCCTAGGGGCCTGTAGAGTCTCGTACAGTTCCGTAGGGTCCTGTAGGTTTCCATAAGCGCCCGCAGAGGTCTGAAGGGGCCCGTACTGTTCCGTAAGGATCCACAGGGCTCCGTAGAGCTTCGTAGGTTCCCTAGAGGCCTGTAGAGTACCGCAGGAGCCAGTAGTGTTCTGTAGGGGCCCGTAGGGTTCCTTCCATAGGGGCTGGCAGTGATCCGTAGGGGCCTCTAGGGTTGAGTAAGTGCCCGCAGGAGTCTGTGGGATTCTGTAAGGTTCTGGAGGGTTCTGCAGGGTTCCGTAGGGGCCCGTAGAGTTCCGTAGTAGCTGGTAAAGTTCTGTAGGGCCCTGTGGGGTTCTGTATGGACCTGTAGGCTTCCGTAGGGGCCTGCAGGGTTCTGTAAGTGCCCGCAGGTGTCTGTAGGGTTCCGTAGGGGTCTGTAGGGTTCCGTAGGCACCTGCAGTGTTCTGTAGGAGCCCATAGGGTTTTAGTGAGGTTCCGTTGTGTTGCTAAGGGTCTTGTAGAGTGCTGTCGGGTCCTGGAGTATTCTGTAGGGTTCCAGAGGGGCTCGTAGGGTTCCGTCAAAATCTGTAGGGTTCCCTAGGGGCCCATAGAGTCCCGTAGATTTCCGTAGGGACCTGTAGGGTTGTGTAAGTGCCCGCAGGGGTTGGTAGGAGCTTGTAGGGTGCCATATATTTCCGGAGGGTTGTGTAGGGTTCCGTAGGGGCCGCTGGTGTTCCCTAGGGGCCTGTAGAGTCTCGTACAGTTCCGTAGAGGCCTGTGGTGTTCCCTAGGGGCCTGTAGAGTCTCGTACAGTTCCGTAGGGTCCTGTAGGTTTCCATAAGCGCCCGCAGAGGTCTGAAGGGGCCCGTACTGTTCCGTAAGGATCCATAGGGCTCCGTAGAGCTTCGTAGGTTCCCTAGAGGCCTGTAGAGTACCGCAGGAGCCAGTAGTGTTCTGTAGGGGCCCGTAGGGTTCCTTCCGTAGGGGCTGGCAGTGTTCCGTAGGGGCCTCTAGGGTTGAGTAAGTGCCCGCAGACGTCTGTAGGAATCCGCGGGATTCTGTAAGGTTCTGGAGGGTTCTGCAGGGTTCCGTAGGGGCCCGTAGAGTTCCGTAGTGGCTGGTAAAGTTCCGTAGGGCCCTGTGGGGTTCTGTATGGACCTGTAGGCTTCCGTAGGGGCCTGCAGGGTTCTGTAAGTGCCCGCAGGTGTCTGTAGGGTTCCGTAGGGGTCTGTAGGGTTCCGTAGGCACCTGCAGTGTTCTGTAGGAGCCCATAGGGTTTTAGTGAGGTTCCGTTGTGTTGCTAAGGGTCTTGTAGAGTGCTGTCGGGTCCTGGAGTATTCTGTAAAGTTCCAGAGGGGCTTGTAGGGTTCCGTCAAAATCTGTAGGGTTCCCTAGGGGCGCGTAGAGTCCTGTAGATTTCCGTAGGGGCCTCTAGGGTTGAGTAAGTGCCCGCAGGAGTCTATAGGAGTCTGTGGGATTCTGTAAGGTTCCGGAGGGTTCTGCAGGGTTCCGTAGGGGCCCGTAGAGTTCCGTAGTGGCTGGTAAAGTTCCGTAGGGCCCTGTACCGTTCCGTAACTGCCTGCAAGGGTCTTTAGGCTTCCGTAGGGGCTGGTAGGGTTCCATAAAGTTCCGTGGGTTCCTGCAGAGGTCTGCAAGTGCCCGCAAGGGCCTGTAGGGGCCCATAGTGTTTCTGTCAGGTTCCGTAGAGTTCTGTAGGGGCCATAGGTTTCCGTAGTGGCTGGTAGTATTCCGTAGGGGTCTGTAGGGTTCCGTAGGCACCTGCAGTGTTCTGTAGGAGCCCATAGGGTTTTAGTGAGGTTCCGTTGTGTTGCTAAGGGTCTTGTAGAGTGCTGTCGGGTCCTGGAGTATTCTGTAGGGTGCCAGAGGGGCTCGTAGGGTTCCGTCAAAATCTGTAGGGTTCCCTAGGGGCCCATAGAGTCCCGTAGATTCTTGTAGGGACCTGTAGGGTTGTGTAAGTGCCCGCAGGGGGTGGTAGGAGCTTGTAGGGTGCCATATATTTCCGGAGGGTTGTGTAGGGTTCCGTAGGGGCCGCTGGTGTTCCCTAGGGGCCTGTAGAGTCTCGTACGGTTCCGTAGGGGCCTGTGGTGTTCCCTAGGGGCCTGTAGAGTCTCGTACAGTTCCGTAGGGTCCTGTAGGTTTCCATAAGCGCCCGCAGAGGTCTGAAGGGGCCCGTACTGTTCCGTAAGGATCCATAGGGCTCCGTAGAGCTTCGTAGGTTCCCTAGAGGCCTGTAGAGTACCGCAGGAGCCAGTAGTGTTCTGTAGGGGCCCGTAGGGTTCCTTCCATAGCGGCTGGCAGTGTTCCGTAGGGGCCTCTAGGGTTGAGTAAGTGCCCGCAGACGTCTGTAGGAATCCGTGGGATTCTGTAAGGTTCTGGAGGGTTCTGCAGGGTTCCGTAGGGGCCCGTAGAGTTCCGTAGTGGCTGGTAAAGTTCCGTAGGGTCCTGTGGGGTTCTGTATGGACCTGTAGGGTTCCGTAGGGGCATGCAGGGTTCTGTAAGTGCCCGCAGGTGTCTGTAGGGTTCCGTAGGGGTCTGTAGGGTTCCGTAGGCACCTGCAGTGTTCTGTAGGAGCCCATAGGGTTTTAGTGAGGTTCCGTTGTGTTGCTAAGGGTCTTATAGAGTGCTGTCGGGTCCTGGAGTATTCTGTAGGGTTCCAGAGGGGCTCGTAGGGTTCCGTCAAAATCTGTAGGCTTCCCTAGGGGCGCGTAGAGTCCCATAGATTTCCGTAGGGGCCTGTAGGGTTGAGTAAGTGCCCGCAGGGGTTGGTAGGAGCTTGTAGGGTTCCATAAGTTTCCAGAGGGTTGTGTAGGGTTCCGTAGGGGCCTGTGGTGTTCCCTAGGGGCCTGTAGAGTCTCGTACGGTTCCGTAGGGGCCTGTGGTGTTCCCTAGGGGCCTGTAGAGTCTCGTACAGTTCCGTAGGGTCCTGTAGGTTTCCATAAGCGCCCGCAGAGGTCTGAAGGGGCCCGTACTGTTCCGTAAGGATCCACAGGGCTCCGTAGAGCTTCGTAGGTTCCCTAGAGGCCTGTAGAGTACCGCAGGAGCCAGTAGTGTTCTGTAGGGGCCCGTAGGGTTCCTTCCATAGGGGCTGGCAGTGTTCCGTAGGGGCCTCTAGGGTTGAGTAAGTGCCCGCAGGAGTCTGTGGGATTCTGTAAGGTTCTGGAGGGTTCTGCAGGGTTCCGTAGGGGCCCGTAGAGTTCCGTAGTGGCTGGTAAAGTTCCGTAGGGCCCTGTGGGGTTCTGTATGGACCTGTAGGGTTCCGTAGGGGCCTGCAGGGTTCTGTAAGTGCCCGCAGGTGTCTGTAGGGTTCCGTAGGGGTCTGTAGGGTTCCGTAGGCACCTGCAGTGTTCTGTAGGAGCCCATAGGGTTTTAGTGAGGTTCCGTTGTGTTGCTAAGGGTCTTGTAGAGTGCTGTCGGGTCCTGGAGTATTCTGTAGGGTTCCAGAGGGGCTCGTAGGGTTCCGTCAAAATCTGTAGGGTTCCCTAGGGGCCCATAGAGTCCCGTAGATTTCCGTAGGGACCTGTAGGGTTGTGTAAGTGCCCGCAGGGGGTGGTAGGAGCTTGTAGGGTGCCATATATTTCCGGAGGGTTGTGTAGGGTTCCGTAGGGGCCGCTGGTGTTCCCTAGGGGCCTGTAGAGTCTCGTACAGTTCCGTAGAGGCCTGTGGTGTTCCCTAGGGGCCTGTAGAGTCTCATACAGTTCCGTAGGGGCCTGTAGGTTTCCATAAGTGCCCGCAGAGGTCTGAAGGGGCCCGTACTGTTCCGTAAGGATCCATAGGGCTCCGTAGAGCTTCGTAGGTTCCCTAGAGGCCTGTAGAGTACCGCAGGAGCCAGTAGTGTTCTGTAGGGGCCCGTAGGGTTCCTTCCGTAGGGGCTGGCAGTGTTCCGTAGGGGCCTCTAGGGTTGAGTAAGTGCCCGCAGACGTCTGTAGGAATCCGCGGGATTCTGTAAGGTTCTGGAGGGTTCTGCAGGGTTCCGTAGGGGCCCGTAGAGTTCCGTAGTGGCTGGTAAAGTTCCGTAGGGCCCTGTGGGGTTCTGTATGGACCTGTAGGGTTCCGTAGGGGCCTGCAGGGTTCTGTAAGTGCCCGCAGGTGTCTGTAGGGTTCCGTAGGGGTCTGTAGGGTTCCGTAGGCACCTGCAGTGTTCTGTAGGAGCCCATAGGGTTTTAGTGAGGTTCCGTTGTGTTGCTAAGGGTCTTGTAGAGTGCTGTCGGGTCCTCGAGTATTCTGTAAAGTTCCAGAGGGGCTTGTAGGGTTCCGTCAAAATCTGTAGGGTTCCCTAGGGGCGCGTAGAGTCCTGTAGATTTCCGTAGGGGCCTCTAGGGTTGAGTAAGTGCCCGCAGGAGTCTATAGGAGTCTGTGGGATTCTGTAAGGTTCCGGAGGGTTCTGCAGGGTTCCGTAGGGGCCCATAGAGTTCCGTAGTGGCTGGTAAAGTTCCGTAGGGCCCTGTACCGTTCCGTAACTGCCTGCAAGGGTCTTTAGGCTTCCGTAGGGGCTGGTAGGGTTCCATAAAGTTCCGTGGGTTCCTGCAGAGGTCTGCAAGTGCCCGCAAGGGCCTGTAGGGGCCCATAGTGTTTCTGTCAGGTTCCGTAGAGTTCCGTAGGGGCCATAGGTTTCCGTAGTGGCTGGTAGTATTCCGTAGGGGTCTGTAGGGTTCCGTAGGCACCTGCAGTGTTCTGTAGGAGCCCATAGGGTTTTAGTGAGGTTCCGGTGTGTTGGTAAGGGTCTTGTAGAGTGCTGTCGGGTCCTGGAGTATTCTGTAGGGTGCCAGAGGGGCTCGTAGGGTTCCGTCAAAATCTGTAGGGTTCCCTAGGGGCCCATAGAGTCCCGTAGATTTCCGTAGGGACCTGTAGGGTTGTGTAAGTGCCCGCAGGGGGTGGTAGGAGCTTGTAGGGTGCCATATATTTCCGGAGGGTTGTGTAGGGTTCCGTAGGGGCCGCTGGTGTTCCCTAGGGGCCTGTAGAGTCTCGTACGGTTCCGTAGGGGCCTGTGGTGTTCCCTAGGGGCCTGTAGAGTCTCGTACAGTTCCGTAGGGTCCTGTAGGTTTCCATAAGCGCCCGCAGAGGTCTGAAGGGGCCCGTACTGTTCCGTAAGGATCCACAGGGCTCCGTAGAGCTTCGTAGGTTCCCTAGAGGCCTGTAGAGTACCGCAGGAGCCAGTAGTGTTCTGTAGGGGCCCGTAGGGTTCCTTCCATAGGGGCTGGCAGTGTTCCGTAGGGGCCTCTAGGGTTGAGTAAGTGCCCGCAGACGTCTGTGGGATTCTGTAAGGTTCTGGAGGGTTCTGCAGGGTTCCGTAGGGGCCCGTAGAGTTCCGTAGTGGCTGGTAAAGTTCCGTAGGGCCCTGTGGGGTTCTGTATGGACCTGTAGGCTTCCGTAGGGGCCTGCAGGGTTCTGTAAGTGCCCGCAGGTGTCTGTAGGGTTCCGTAGGGGTCTGTAGGGTTCCGTAGGCACCTGCAGTGTTCTGTAGGAGCCCATAGGGTTTTAGTGAGGTTCCGTTGTGTTGCTAAGGGTCTTGTAGAGTGCTGTCGGGTCCTGGAGTATTCTGTAGGGTTCCAGAGGGGCTCGTAGGGTTCCGTCAAAATCTGTAGGGTTCCCTAGGGGCCCATAGAGTCCCGTAGATTTCCGTAGGGACCTGTAGGGTTGTGTAAGTGCCCGCAGGGGGTGGTAGGAGCTTGTAGGGTGCCATATATTTCCGGAGGGTTGTGTAGGGTTCCGTAGGGGCCGCTGGTGTTCCCTAGGGGCCTGTAGAGTCTCGTACAGTTCCGTAGAGGCCTGTGGTGTTCCCTAGGGGCCTGTAGAGTCTCATACAGTTCCGTAGGGGCCTGTAGGTTTCCATAAGCGCCCGCAGAGGTCTGAAGGGGCCCGTACTGTTCCGTAAGGATCCATAGGGCTCCGTAGAGCTTCGTAGGTTCCCTAGAGGCCTGTAGAGTACCGCAGGAGCCAGTAGTGTTCTGTAGGGGCCCGTAGGGTTCCTTCCGTAGGGGCTGGCAGTGTTCCGTAGGGGCCTCTAGGGTTGAGTAAGTGCCCGCAGACGTCTGTAGGAATCCGCGGGATTCTGTAAGGTTCTGGAGGGTTCTGCAGGGTTCCGTAGGGACCCGTAGAGTTCCGTAGTGGCTGGTAAAGTTCCGTAGGGCCCTGTGGGGTTCTGTATGGACCTGTAGGCTTCCGTAGGGGCCTGCAGGGTTCTGTAGGAGCCCATAGGGTTTTAGTGAGGTTCCGTTGTGTTGCTAAGGGTCTTGTAGAGTGCTGTCGGGTCCTGGAGTATTCTGTAAAGTTCCAGAGGGGCTTGTAGGGTTCCGTCAAAATCTGTAGGGTTCCCTAGGGGCGCGTAGAGTCCTGTAGATTTCCGTAGGGGCCTCTAGGGTTGAGTAAGTGCCCGCAGGAGTCTATAGGAGTCTGTGGGATTCTGTAAGGTTCCGGAGGGTTCTGCAGGGTTCCGTAGGGGCCCGTAGAGTTCCGTAGTGGCTGGTAAAGTTCCGTAGGGCCCTGTACCGTTCCGTAACTGCCTGCAAGGGTCTTTAGGCTTCCGTAGGGGCTGGTAGGGTTCCATAAAGTTCCGTGGGTTCCTGCAGAGGTCTGCAAGTGCCCGCAAGGGCCTGTAGGGGCCCATAGTGTTTCTGTCAGGTTCCGTAGAGTTCCGTAGGGGCCATAGGTTTCCGTAGTGGCTGGTAGTATTCCGTAGGGGTCTGTAGGGTTCCGTAGGCACCTGCAGTGTTCTGTAGGAGCCCATAGGGTTTTAGTGAGGTTCCGTTGTGTTGCTAAGGGTCTTGTAGAGTGCTGTCGGGTCCTGGAGTATTCTGTAGGGTGCCAGAGGGGCTCGTAGGGTTCCGTCAAAATCTGTAGGGTTCCCTAGGGGCCCATAGAGTCCCGTAGATTTCCGTAGGGACCTGTAGGGTTGTGTAAGTGCCCGCAGGGGGTGGTAGGAGCTTGTAGGGTGCCATATATTTCCGGAGGGTTGTGTAGGGTTCCGTAGGGGCCGCTGGTGTTCCCTAGGGGCCTGTAGAGTCTCATACAGTTCCGTAGGGGCCTGTAGGTTTCCATAAGCGCCCGCAGAGGTCTGAAGGGGCCCGTACTGTTCCGTAAGGATCCATAGGGCTCCGTAGAGCTTCGTAGGTTCCCTAGAGGCCTGTAGAGTACCGCAGGAGCCAGTAGTGTTCTGTAGGGGCCCGTAGGGTTCCTTCCGTAGGGGCTGGCAGTGTTCCGTAGGGGCCTCTAGGGTTGAGTAAGTGCCCGCAGACGTCTGTAGGAATCCGTGGGATTCTGTAAGGTTCTGGAGGGTTCTGCAGGGTTCCGTAGGGGCCCGTAGAGTTCCGTAGTGGCTGGTAAAGTTCCGTAGGGTCCTGTGGGGTTCTGTATGGACCTGTAGGGTTCCGTAGGGGCCTGCAGGGTTCTGTAAGTGCCCGCAGGTGTCTGTAGGGTTCCGTAGGGGTCTGTAGGGTTCCGTAGGCACCTGCAGTGTTCTGTAGGAGCCCATAGGGTTTTAGTGAGGTTCCGTTGTGTTGCTAAGGGTCTTATAGAGTGCTGTCGGGTCCTGGAGTATTCTGTAGGGTTCCAGAGGGGCTCGTAGGGTTCCGTCAAAATCTGTAGGCTTCCCTAGGGGCGCGTAGAGTCCCATAGATTTCCGTAGGGACCTGTAGGGTTGAGTAAGTGCCCGCAGGGGTTGGTAGGAGCTTGTAGGGTTCCATAAGTTTCCAGAGGGTTGTGTAGGGTTCCGTAGGGGCCTGTGGTGTTCCCTAGGGGCCTGTAGAGTCTCGTACGGTTCCGTAGGGGCCTGTGGTGTTCCCTAGGGGCCTGTAGAGTCTCGTACAGTTCCGTAGGGTCCTGTAGGTTTCCATAAGCGCCCGCAGAGGTCTGAAGGGGCCCGTACTGTTCCGTAAGGATCCACAGGGCTCCGTAGAGCTTCGTAGGTTCCCTAGAGGCCTGTAGAGTACCGCAGGAGCCAGTAGTGTTCTGTAGGGGCCCGTAGGGTTCCTTCCATAGGGGCTGGCAGTGATCCGTAGGGGCCTCTAGGGTTGAGTAAGTGCCCGCAGGAGTCTGTGGGATTCTGTAAGGTTCTGGAGGGTTCTGCAGGGTTCCGTAGGGGCCCGTAGAGTTCCGTAGTGGCTGGTAAAGTTCTGTAGGGCCCTGTGGGGTTCTGTATGGACCTGTAGGCTTCCGTAGGGGCCTGCAGGGTTCTGTAAGTGCCCGCAGGTGTCTGTAGGGTTCCGTAGGGGTCTGTAGGGTTCCGTAGGCACCTGCAGTGTTCTGTAGGAGCCCATAGGGTTTTAGTGAGGTTCCGATGTGTTGCTAAGGGTCTTGTAGAGTGCTGTCGGGTCCTGGAGTATTCTGTAGGGTTCCAGAGGGGCTCGTAGGGTTCCGTCAAAATCTGTAGGGTTCCCTAGGGGCCCATAGAGTCCCGTAGATTTCCGTAGGGACCTGTAGGGTTGTGTAAGTGCCCGCAGGGGTTGGTAGGAGCTTGTAGGGTGCCATATATTTCCGGAGGGTTGTGTAGGGTTCCGTAGGGGCCGCTGGTGTTCCCTAGGGGCCTGTAGAGTCTCGTACAGTTCCGTAGAGGCCTGTGGTGTTCCCTAGGGGCCTGTAGAGTCTCGTACAGTTCCGTAGGGTCCTGTAGGTTTCCATAAGCGCCCGCAGAGGTCTGAAGGGGCCCGTACTGTTCCGTAAGGATCCATAGGGCTCCGTAGAGCTTCGTAGGTTCCCTAGAGGCCTGTAGAGTACCGCAGGAGCCAGTAGTGTTCTGTAGGGGCCCGTAGGGTTCCTTCCGTAGGGGCTGGCAGTGTTCCGTAGGGGCCTCTAGGGTTGAGTAAGTGCCCGCAGACGTCTGTAGGAATCCGCGGGATTCTGTAAGGTTCTGGAGGGTTCTGCAGGGTTCCGTAGGGGCCCGTAGAGTTCCGTAGTGGCTGGTAAAGTTCCGTAGGGCCCTGTGGGGTTCTGTATGGACCTGTAGGCTTCCGTAGGGGCCTGCAGGGTTCTGTAAGTGCCCGCAGGTGTCTGTAGGGTTCCGTAGGGGTCTGTAGGGTTCCGTAGGCACCTGCAGTGTTCTGTAGGAGCCCATAGGGTTTTAGTGAGGTTCCGTTGTGTTGCTAAGGGTCTTGTAGAGTGCTGTCGGGTCCTGGAGTATTCTGTAGGGTTCCAGAGGGGCTTGTAGGGTTCCGTCAAAATCTGTAGGGTTCCCTAGGGGCGCGTAGAGTCCTGTAGATTTCCGTAGGGGCCTCTAGGGTTGAGTAAGTGCCCGCAGGAGTCTATAGGAGTCTGTGGGATTCTGTAAGGTTCCGGAGGGTTCTGCAGGGTTCCGTAGGGGCCCGTAGAGTTCCGTAGTGGCTGGTAAAGTTCCGTAGGGCCCTGTACCGTTCCGTAACTGCCTGCAAGGGTCTTTAGGCTTCCGTAGGGGCTGGTAGGGTTCCATAAAGTTCCGTGGGTTCCTGCAGAGGTCTGCAAGTGCCCGCAAGGGCCTGTAGGGGCCCATAGTGTTTCTGTCAGGTTCCGTAGAGTTCTGTAGGGGCCATAGGTTTCCGTAGTGGCTGGTAGTATTCCGTAGGGGTCTGTAGGGTTCCGTAGGCACCTGCAGTGTTCTGTAGGAGCCCATAGGGTTTTAGTGAGGTTCCGTTGTGTTGCTAAGGGTCTTGTAGAGTGCTGTCGGGTCCTGGAGTATTCTGTAGGGTGCCAGAGGGGCTCGTAGGGTTCCGTCAAAATCTGTAGGGTTCCCTAGGGGCCCATAGAGTCCCGTAGATTCTTGTAGGGACCTGTAGGGTTGTGTAAGTGCCCGCAGGGGGTGGTAGGAGCTTGTAGGGTGCCATATATTTCCGGAGGGTTGTGTAGGGTTCCGTAGGGGCCGCTGGTGTTCCCTAGGGGCCTGTAGAGTCTCGTACGGTTCCGTAGGGGCCTGTGGTGTTCCCTAGGGGCCTGTAGAGTCTCGTACAGTTCCGTAGGGTCCTGTAGGTTTCCATAAGCGCCCGCAGAGGTCTGAAGGGGCCCGTACTGTTCCGTAAGGATCCATAGGGCTCCGTAGAGCTTCGTAGGTTCCCTAGAGGCCTGTAGAGTACCGCAGGAGCCAGTAGTGTTCTGTAGGGGCCCGTAGGGTTCCTTCCATAGCGGCTGGCAGTGTTCCGTAGGGGCCTCTAGGGTTGAGTAAGTGCCCGCAGACGTCTGTAGGAATCCGTGGGATTCTGTAAGGTTCTGGAGGGTTCTGCAGGGTTCCGTAGGGGCCCGTAGAGTTCCGTAGTGGCTGGTAAAGTTCCGTAGGGTCCTGTGGGGTTCTGTATGGACCTGTAGGGTTCCGTAGGGGCATGCAGGGTTCTGTAAGTGCCCGCAGGTGTCTGTAGGGTTCCGTAGGGGTCTGTAGGGTTCCGTAGGCACCTGCAGTGTTCTGTAGGAGCCCATAGGGTTTTAGTGAGGTTCCGTTGTGTTGCTAAGGGTCTTATAGAGTGCTGTCGGGTCCTGGAGTATTCTGTAGGGTTCCAGAGGGGCTCGTAGGGTTCCGTCAAAATCTGTAGGCTTCCCTAGGGGCGCGTAGAGTCCCATAGATTTCCGTAGGGGCCTGTAGGGTTGAGTAAGTGCCCGCAGGGGTTGGTAGGAGCTTGTAGGGTTCCATAAGTTTCCAGAGGGTTGTGTAGGGTTCCGTAGGGGCCTGTGGTGTTCCCTAGGGGCCTGTAGAGTCTCGTACGGTTCTGTAGGGGCCTGTGGTGTTCCCTAGGGGCCTGTAGAGTCTCGTACAGTTCCGTAGGGTCCTGTAGGTTTCCATAAGCGCCCGCAGAGGTCTGAAGGGGCCCGTACTGTTCCGTAAGGATCCACAGGGCTCCGTAGAGCTTCGTAGGTTCCCTAGAGGCCTGTAGAGTACCGCAGGAGCCAGTAGTGTTCTGTAGGGGCCCGTAGGGTTCCTTCCATAGGGGCTGGCAGTGTTCCATAGGGGCCTCTAGGGTTGAGTAAGTGCCCGCAGACGTCTGTAGGAATCCGTGGGATTCTGTAAGGTTCTGGAGGGTTCTGCAGGGTTCCGTAGGGGCCCGTAGAGTTCCGTAGTGGCTGGTAAAGTTCCGTAGGGTCCTGTGGGGTTCTGTATGGACCTGTAGGGTTCCGTAGGGGCCTGCAGGGTTCTGTAAGTGCCCGCAGGTGTCTGTAGGGTTCCGTAGGGGTCTGTAGGGTTCCGTAGGCACCTGCAGTGTTCTGTAGGAGCCCATAGGGTTTTAGTGAGGTTCCGTTGTGTTGCTAAGGGTCTTATAGAGTGCTGTCGGGTCCTGGAGTATTCTGTAGGGTTCCAGAGGGGCTCGTAGGGTTCCGTCAAAATCTGTAGGGTTCCCTAGGGGCCCGTAGAGTCCCATAGATTTCCGTAGGGGCCTGTAGGGTTGAATAAGTGCCCGCAGGGGTTGGTAGGAGCTTGTAGGGTTCCATAAGTTTCCAGAGGGTTGTGTAGGGTTCCGTAGGGGCCTGTGGTGTTCCCTAGGGGCCTGTAGAGTCTCGTACGGTTCCGTAGGGGCCTGTGGTGTTCCCTAGGGGCCTGTAGAGTCTCGTACGGTTCCGTAGGGTCCTGTAGGTTTCCATAAGCGCCCGCAGAGGTCTGAAGGGGCCCGTACTGTTCCGTAAGGATCCACAGGGCTCCGTAGAGCTTCGTAGGTTCCCTAGAGTCCTGTAGAGTACCGCAGGAGCCAGTAGTGTTCTGTAGGGGCCCGTAGGGTTCCTTCCATAGGGGCTGGCAGTGTTCCATAGGGGCCTCTAGGGTTGTGTAAGTGCCCGCAGGAGTCTGTGGGATTCTGTAAGGTTCTGCAGGGTTCCGTAGGGGCCCGTAGAGTTCCGTAGTGGCTGGTAAAGTTCCGTAGGGCCCTGTGGGGTTCTGTATGGACCTGTAGGGTTCCGTAGGGGCCTGCAGGGTTCTGTAAGTGCCCGCAGGTGTCTGTAGGGTTCCGTGGGGGTCTGTAGGGTTCCGTAGGCACCTGCAGTGTTCTGTAGGAGCCCATAGGGTTTTAGTGAGGTTCCGTTGTGTTGCTAAGGGTCTTATAGAGTGCTGTCGGGTCCTGGAGTATTCTGTAGGGTTCCAGAGGGGCTTGTAGGGTTCCATCAAAATCTGTAGGCTTCCCTAGGGGCCCGTAGAGTCCCGTAGATTTCCGTAGGGGCCTGTAGGGTTGTGTAAGTGCCCGCAGGGGTTGGTAGGAGCTTGTAGGGTTCCATATGTTTCTGTAGGGTTGTGTAGGGTTCCGTAGAGGCCTGTGGTGTTCCCTAGGGGCCTGTAGAGTCTCGTACAGTTCCGTAGGGGCCTGTAGGTTTCCATAAGCGCCCGCAGAGGTCTGAAGGGGCCCGTACTGTTCCGTAAGGATCCACAGGGCTCCGTAGAGCTTCGTAGGTTCCCTAGAGGCCTGTAGAGTACCGCAGGAGCCAGTAGTGTTCTGTAGGGGCCCGTAGGGTTCCTTCCATAGGGGCTGGCAGTGTTCCGTAGGGGCCTCTAGGGTTGAGTAAGTGCCCGCAGACGTCTGTGGGATTCTGTAAGGTTCTGGAGGGTTCTGCAGGGTTCCGTAGGGGCCCGTAGAGTTCCATAGTGGCTGGTAAAGTTCCGTAGGGCCCTGTGGGGTTCTGTATGGACCTGTAGGCTTCCGTAGGGGCCTGCAGGGTTCTGTAAGTGCCCGCAGGTGTCTGTAGGGTTCCGTAGGGGTCTGTAGGGTTCCGTAGGCACCTGCAGTGTTCTGTAGGAGCCCATAGGGTTTTAGTGAGGTTCCGTTGTGTTGCTAAGGGTCTTGTAGAGTGCTGTCGGGTCCTGGAGTATTCTGTAAAGTTCCAGAGGGGCTTGTAGGGTTCCGTCAAAATCTGTAGAGTTCCCTAGGGGCGCGTAGAGTCCCGTAGATTTCCGTAGGGGCCTCTAGAGTTGAGTAAGTGCCCGCAGGAGTCTATAGGAGTCTGTGGGATTCTGTAAGGTTCCGGAGGGTTCTGCAGGGTTCCGTAGGGGCCCGTAGAGTTCCGTAGTGGCTGGTAAAGTTCCGTAGGGCCCTGTACCGTTCCGTAACTGCCTGCAAGGGTCTTTAGGCTTCCGTAGGGGCTGGTAGGGTTCCATAAAGTTCCGTGGGTTCCTGCAGAGTTCTGCAAGTGCCCGCAAGGGCCTGTAGGGGCCCACAGTGTTTCTGTCAGGTTCCGTAGAGTTCCGTAGGGGCCATAGGTTTCCGTAGTGGCTGGTAGTATTCCGTAGGGGTCTGTAGGGTTCCGTAGGCACCTGCAGTGTTCTGTAGGAGCCCATAGGGTTTTAGTGAGGTTCCGTTGTGTTGCTAAGGGTCTTGTAGAGTGCTGTCGGGTCCTGGAGTATTCTGTAGGGTTCCAGAGGGGCTTGTAGGGTTCCATCAAAATCTGTAGGCTTCCCTAGGGGCGCGTAGAGTCCCGTAGATTTCCGTAGGGGCCTGTAGGGTTGTGTAAGTGCCCGCAGGGGGTGGTAGGAGCTTGTAGGGTGCCATATATTTCCGGAGGGTTGTGTAGGGTTCCGTAGGGGCCGCTGGTGTTCCCTAGGGGCCTGTAGATTCTCGTACAGTTCCGTAGAGGCCTGTGGTGTTCCCTAGGGGCCTGTAGAGTCTCATACAGTTCCGTAGGGGCCTGTAGGTTTCCATAAGCGCCCGCAGAGGTCTGAAGGGGCCCGTACTGTTCCGTAAGGATCCACAGGGTTCCGTAGAGCTTCGTAGGTTCCCTAGAGGCCTGTAGAGTACCGCAGGAGCCAGTAGTGTTCTGTAGGGGCCCGTAGGGTTCCTTCCGTAGGGGCTGGCAGTGTTCCGTAGGGGCCTCTAGGGTTGAGTAAGTGCCCGCAGACGTCTGTAGGAATCCGTGGGATTCTGTAAGGTTCTGGAGGGTTCTGCAGGGTTCCGTAGGGGCCCGTAGAGTTCCGTAGTGGCTGGTAAAGTTCCGTAGGGTCCTGTGGGGTTCTGTATGGACCTGTAGGGTTCCGTAGGGGCCTGCAGGGTTCTGTAAGTGCCCGCAGGTGTCTGTAGGGTTCCGTAGGGGTCTGTAGGGTTCCGTAGGCACCTGCAGTGTTCTGTAGGAGCCCATAGGGTTTTAGTGAGGTTCCGTTGTGTTGCTAAGGGTCTTATAGAGTGCTGTCGGGTCCTGGAGTATTCTGTAGGGTTCCAGAGGGGCTCGTAGGGTTCCGTCAAAATCTGTAGGGTTCCCTAGGGGCCCGTAGAGTCCCATAGATTTCCGTAGGGGCCTGTAGGGTTGAATAAGTGCCCGCAGGGGTTGGTAGGAGCTTGTAGGGTTCCATAAGTTTCCAGAGGGTTGTGTAGGGTTCCGTAGGGGCCTGTGGTGTTCCCTAGGGGCCTGTAGAGTCTCGTACGGTTCCGTAGGGGCCTGTGGTGTTCCCTAGGGGCCTGTAGAGTCTCGTACGGTTCCGTAGGGTCCTGTAGGTTTCCATAAGCGCCCGCAGAGGTCTGAAGGGGCCCGTACTGTTCCGTAAGGATCCACAGGGCTCCGTAGAGCTTCGTAGGTTCCCTAGAGTCCTGTAGAGTACCGCAGGAGCCAGTAGTGTTCTGTAGGGGCCCGTAGGGTTCCTTCCATAGGGGCTGGCAGTGTTCCATAGGGGCCTCTAGGGTTGTGTAAGTGCCCGCAGGAGTCTGTGGGATTCTGTAAGGTTCTGCAGGGTTCCGTAGGGGCCCGTAGAGTTCCGTAGTGGCTGGTAAAGTTCCGTAGGGCCCTGTGGGGTTCTGTATGGACCTGTAGGGTTCCGTAGGGGCCTGCAGGGTTCTGTAAGTGCCCGCAGGTGTCTGTAGGGTTCCGTGAGGGTCTGTAGGGTTCCGTAGGCACCTGCAGTGTTCTGTAGGAGCCCATAGGGTTTTAGTGAGGTTCCGTTGTGTTGCTAAGGGTCTTGTAGAGTGCTGTCGGGTCCTGGAGTATTCTGTAGGGTTCCAGAGGGGCTTGTAGGGTTCCATCAAAATCTGTAGGCTTCCCTAGGGGCCCGTAGAGTCCCGTAGATTTCCGTAGGGGCCTGTAGGGTTGTGTAAGTGCCCGCAGGGGTTGGTAGGAGCTTGTAGGGTGCCATATGTTTCCGGAGGGTTGTGTAGGGTTCCGTAGAGGCCTGTGGTGTTCCCTAGGGGCCTGTAGAGTCTCGTACAGTTCCGTAGGGTCCTGTAGGTTTCCATAAGCGCCCGCAGAGGTCTGAAGGGGCCCGTACTGTTCCGTAAGGATCCACAGGGCTCCGTAGAGCTTCGTAGGTTCCCTAGAGGCCTGTAGAGTACCGCAGGAGCCAGTAGTGTTCTGTAGGGGCCCGTAGGGTTCCTTCCGTAGGGGCTGGCAGTGTTCCGTAGGGGCCTCTAGGGTTGAGTAAGTGCCCGCAGGAGTCTGTGGGATTCTGTAAGGTTCTGGAGGGTTCTGCAGGGTTCCGTAGGGGCCCGTAGAGTTCCATAGTGGCTGGTAAAGTTCCGTAGGGCCCTGTGGGGTTGTGTATGGACCTGTAGGGTTCCGTAGAGGCCTGCAGGGTTCTGTAAGTGCCCGCAGGTGTCTGTAGGGTTCCGTAGGGGTCTGTAGGGTTCCGTAGGCACCTGCAGTGTTCTGTAGGAGCCCATAGGGTTTTAGTGAGGTTCCGTTGTGTTGCTAAGGGTCTTGTAGAGTGCTGTCGGGTCCTGGAGTATTCTGTAAAGTTCCAGAGGGGCTTGTAGGGTTCCGTCAAAATCTGTAGAGTTCCCTAGGGGCGCGTAGAGTCCCGTAGATTTCCGTAGGGGCCTCTAGAGTTGAGTAAGTGCCCGCAGGAGTCTATAGGAGTCTGTGGGATTCTGTAAGGTTCCGGAGGGTTCTGCAGGGTTCCGTAGGGGCCCGTAGAGTTCCGTAGTGGCTGGTAAAGTTCCGTAGGGCCCTGTACCGTTCCGTAACTGCCTGCAAGGGTCTTTAGGCTTCCGTAGGGGCTGGTAGGGTTCCATAAAGTTCCGTGGGTTCCTGCAGAGTTCTGCAAGTGCCCGCAAGGGCCTGTAGGGGCCCACAGTGTTTCTGTCAGGTTCCGTAGAGTTCCGTAGGGGCCATAGGTTTCCGTAGTGGCTGGTAGTATTCCGTAGGGGTCTGTAGGGTTCCGTAGGCACCTGCAGTGTTCTGTAGGAGCCCATAGGGTTTTAGTGAGGTTCCGTTGTGTTGCTAAGGGTCTTATAGAGTGCTGTCGGGTCCTGGAGTATTCTGTAGGGTTCCAGAGGGGCTCGTAGGGTTCCGTCAAAATCTGTAGGGTTCCCTAGGGGCCCATAGAGTCCCGTAGA
>NW_027415372.1:0-23982 GCF_964106895.1 Numenius arquata | reverse complement strand
AGACTTTGGGGCTGCGGGCTTTCCTGGCCACTCTCTCCTCAAAAGCACCTTTTTTTTCACTTTATCCCAGCACCGGCCTCCAATATGCCGAACATCCTGGCCTGGCTCCCACAACCAAGGTGGCAGCCAGAACAACTCTTGTTTTCTTTCAAGGACTCTGGGAACTACTTGCATTGCCACCCAGACTTTGGGGCTGCGGGCTTTCCTGGCCACTCTCTCCTCAAAAGCACCTTTTTTTTCACTTTATCCCAGCACCGGCCTCCAATATGCCGAACATCCTGGCCTGGCTCCCACAGCCAAGGTGGCAGCCAGAACAACTCTTGTTTTCTTTCAAGGACTCTGGGAACTACTTGCATTGCCACCCAGACTTTGGGGCTGCGGGCTTTCCTGGCCACTCTCTCCTCAAAAGCACCTTTTTTTTCACTTTATCCCAGCACCGGCCTCCAATATGCCGAACATCCTGGCCTGGCTCCCACAGCCAAGGTGGCAGCCAGAACAACTCTTGTTTTCTTTCAAGGACTCTGGGAACTACTTGCATTGCCACCCAGACTTTGGGGCTGCGGGCTTTCCTGGCCACTCTCTCCTCAAAAGCACCTTTTTTTTCACTTTATCCCAGCACCGGCCTCCAATATGCCGAACATCCTGGCCTGGCTCCCACAGCCAAGGTGGCAGCCAGAACAACTCTTGCTTTTTATGAAAACCTCTGGGAACTACTTGCATTGCCACCCATTGGGGCTGCGGGCTTTCCTGGCCACTCTCTCCTCAAAAGCACCTTTTTTTTCACTTTATCCCAGCACTGGCCTCCAATATGCCGAACATCCTGGCCTGGCTCCCACAGCCAAGGTGGCAGCCAGAACAACTCTTGTTTTCTTTCAAGGACTCTGGGAACTACTTGCATGGCCACCCAGACTTTGGGGCTGCGGGCTTTCCTGGCCACTCTCTCCTCAAAAGCACCTTTTTTTTCACTTTATCCCAGCACCGGCCTCCAATATGCCGAACATCCTGGTCTGGCTCCCACAGCCAAGGTGGCAGCCAGAACAACTCTTGTTTTCTTTCAAGGACTCTGGGAACTACTTGCATTGCCACCCAGACTTTGGGGCTGCGGGCTTTCCTGGCCACTCTATCTTCAAAAGAACTTTTTTTTCACTTTATCCCAGCACCGGCCTCCAATATGCCGAACATCCTGGCCTGGCTCCCACAGGCAAGGTGGCAGCCAGAACAACTCTTGTTTTCTTTCAAGGACTCTGGGAACTACTTGCATTGCCACCCAGACTTTGGGGCTGCGGGCTTTCCTGGCCACTCTCTCCTCAAAAGCACCTTTTTTCATATTTCCCAGCACCGGCCTCCAATATGCCGAACATCCAGAGCTGACTCCCACAGCCAAGATGGCAGCCAGAACAACTCTTGTTTTCTTTCAAGGACTCTGGGAACTACTTGCATTGCCACCCAGACTTTGGGGCTGCGGGCTTTCCTGGCCACTCTCTCCTCAAAAGCACCTTTTTTTTCACTTTATCCCAGCACCGGCCTCCAATATGCCGAACATCCTGGCCTGGCTCCCACAACCAAGGTGGCAGCCAGAACAACTCTTGTTTTCTTTCAAGGACTCTGGGAACTACTTGCATTGCCACCCAGACTTTGGGGCTGCGGGCTTTCCTGGCCACTCTCTCCTCAAAAGCACCTTTTTTTTCACTTTATCCCAGCACCGGCCTCCAATATGCCGAACATCCTGGCCTGGCTCCCACAGCCAAGGTGGCAGCCAGAACAACTCTTGTTTTCTTTCAAGGACTCTGGGAACTACTTGCATGGCCACCCAGACTTTGGGGCTGCGGGCTTTCCTGGCCACTCTCTCCTCAAAAGCACCTTTTTTTTCACTTTATCCCAGCACCGGCCTCCAATATGCCGAACATCCTGGTCTGGCTCCCACAGCCAAGGTGGCAGCCAGAACAACTCTTGTTTTCTTTCAAGGACTCTGGGAACTACTTGCATTGCCACCCAGACTTTGGGGCTGCGGGCTTTCCTGGCCACTCTATCTTCAAAAGAACTTTTTTTTCACTTTATCCCAGCACCGGCCTCCAATATGCCGAACATCCTGGCCTGGCTCCCACAGGCAAGGTGGCAGCCGGAACAACTCTTGTTTTCTTTCAAGGACTCTGGGAACTACTTGCATTGCCACCCAGACTTTGGGGCTGCGGGCTTTCCTGGCCACTCTCTCCTCAAAAGCACCTTTTTTCATATTTCCCAGCACCGGCCCTCAATATGCAGATCATGCTGAGCTGACTCCCACAGCCAAGGTGGCAGCCAGAACAACTCTTGTTTTCTTTCAAGGACTCTGGGAACTACTTGCATTGCCACCCAGACTTTGGGACTGCGGGCTTTCCTGGCCACTCTCTCCTCAAAAGCACCTTTTTTTCATATTTCCCAGCACCGGCCTCCAATATGCCGAACATGCTGGCCTGGCTCCCACAGCCAAGGTGGCAGCCAGAACAACTCTTGTTTTCTTTCAAGGACTCTGGGAACTACTTGCATTGCCACCCAGACTTTGGGGCTGCGGGCTTTCCTGGCCACTCTCTCCTCAAAAGCACCTTTTTTTTCACTTTATCCCAGCACCGGCCTCCAATATGCCGAACATCCTGGCCTGGCTCCCACAGCCAAGGTGGCAACCAGAACAACTCTTGTTTTTCTTTCAAGGACTCTGGGAACTACTTGCATTGCCACCCAGACTTTGGGGCTGCGGGCTTTCCTGGCCACTCTCTCCTCAAAAGCACCTTTTTTTTCACTTTATCCCAGCACCGGCCCCCAACATGCCGAACATCCTGGCCTGGCTCCCACAGCCAAGGTGGCAGCCAGAACAACTCTTGCTTTTTATGAACACCTCTGGGAACTACTTGCATTGCCACCCAGACTTTGGGGCTGCGGGCTTTCCTGGCCACTCTCTCCTCAAAAGCACCTTTTTTTTCACTTTATCCCAGCACCGGCCTCCAATATGCCGAACATCCTGGCCTGGCTCCCACAGCCAAGGTGGCAGCCAGAACAACTCTTGTTTTCTTTCAAGGACTCTGGGAACTACTTGCATTGCCACCCAGACTTTGGGGCTGCGGGCTTTCCTGGCCACTCTCTCCTCAAAAGCACCTTTTTTTTCACTTTATCCCAGCACCGGCCTCCAATATGCCGAACATCCTGGCCTGGCTCCCACAGCCAAGGTGGCAGCCGGAACAACTCTTGTTTTCTTTCAAGGACTCTGGGAACTACTTGCATTGCCACCCAGACTTTGGGGCTGCGGGCTTTCCTGGCCACTCTCTCCTCAAAAGCACCTTTTTTTTCACTTTATCCCAGCACCGGCCTCCAATATGCCGAACATGCGGAGCTGGCTCCCACAGCCAAGGTGGCAGCCAGAACAACTCTTGTTTTCTTTCAAGGACTCTGGGAACTACTTGCATTGCCACCCAGACTTTGGGGCTGCGGGCTTTCCTGGCCACTCTCTCCTCAAAAGCACCTTTTTTTTCACTTTATCCCAGCACCGGCCTCCAATATGCCGATCATGCTGAGCTGACTCCCACAGGCAAGGTGGCAGCCAGAACAACTCTTGTTTTCTTTCAAGGACTCTGGGAACTACTTGCATTGCCACCCAGACTTTGGGGCTGCGGGCTTTCCTGGCCACTCTCTCCTCAAAAGCACCTTTTTTTTCACTTTATCCCAGCACCGGCCTCCAATATGCCGAACATCCTGGCCTGGCTCCCACAGCCAAGGTGGCAGCCAGAACAACTCTTGTTTTCTTTCAAGGACTCTGGGAACTACTTGCATTGCCACCCAGACTTTGGGGCTGCGGGCTTTCCTGGCCACTCTATCCTCAAAAGCACCTTTTTTTTCACTTTATCCCAGCACCGGCGTCCAATATGCCGAACATCCTGGCCTGGCTCCCACAGCCAAGGTGGCAGCCAGAACAACTCTTGTTTTCTTTCAAGGACTCTGGGAACTACTTGCATTGCCACCCAGACTTTGGGGCTGCGGGCTTTCCTGGCCACTCTCTCCTCAAAAGCACCTTTTTTCATATTTCCCAGCACCGGCCTCCAATATGCCGAACATCCTGGCCTGGCTCCCACAGCCAAGGTGGCAGCCAGAACAACTCTTGTTTTCTTTCAAGGACTCTGGGAACTACTTGCATTGCCACCCAGACTTTGGGGCTGCGGGCTTTCCTGGCCACTCTCTCCTCAAAAGCACCTTTTTTTTCACTTTATCCCAGCACCGACCTCCAATATGCCGAACATCCTGGGCCTGGCTCCCACAGCCAAGGTGGCAGCCAGAACAACTCTTGTTTTCTTTCAAGGACTCTGGGAACTACTTGCATTGCCACCCAGACTTTGGGGCTGCGGGCTTTCCTGGCCACTCTCTCCTCAAAAGCACCTTTTTTTTCACTTTATCCCAGCACCGGCCTCCAATATGCCGAACATCCTGGCCTGGCTCCCACAGCCAAGGTGGCAGCCAGAACAACTCTTGTTTTCTTTCAAGGACTCTGGGAACTACTTGCATTGCCACCCAGACTTTGGGGCTGCGGGCTTTCCTGGCCACTCTCTCCTCAAAAGCACCTTTTTTTTCACTTTATCCCAGCACCGGCCTCCAATATGCCGAACATCCTGGCCTGGCTCCCACAGCCAAGGTGGCAGCCAGAACAACTCTTGCTTTTTATGAACACCTCTGGGAACTACTTGCATTGCCACCCAGACTTTGGGGCTGCGGGCTTTCCTGGCCACTCTCTCCTCAAAAGCACCTTTTTTTTCACTTTATCCCAGCACCGGCCTCCAATATGCCGAACATCCTGGCCTGGCTCCCACAGCCAAGGTGGCAGCCGAACAACTCTTGTTTTCTTTCAAGGACTCTGGGAACTACTTGCATTGCCACCCAGACTTTGGGGCTGCGGGCTTTCCTGGCCACTCTCTCCTCAAAAGCACCTTTTTTTTCACTTTATCCCAGCACCGGCCTCCAATATGCCGAACATGCGGAGCTGGCTCCCACAGCCAAGGTGGCAGCCAGAACAACTCTTGTTTTCTTTCAAGCACTCTGGGAACTACTTGCATTGCCACCCAGACTTTGGGGCTGCGGGCTTTCCTGGCCACTCTCTCCTCAAAAGCACCTTTTTTTTCACTTTATCCCAGCACCGGCCTCCAATATGCCGAACATGCGGAGCTGACTCCCACAGGCAAGGTGGCAGCCAGAACAACTCTTGTTTTCTTTCAAGGACTCTGGGAACTACTTGCATTGCCACCCAGACTTTGGGGCTGCGGGCTTTCCTGGCCACTCTCTCCTCAAAAGCACCTTTTTTTTCACTTTATCCCAGCACCGGCCTCCAATATGCCGAACATCCTGGCCTGGCTCCCACAGCCAAGGTGGCAGCCAGAACAACTCTTGTTTTCTTTCAAGGACTCTGGGAACTACTTGCATTGCCACCCAGACTTTGGGGCTGCGGGCTTTCCTGGCCACTCTCTCCTCAAAAGCACCTTTTTTTTCACTTTATCCCAGCACCGGCGTCCAATATGCCGAACATCCTGGCCTGGCTCCCACAGCCAAGGTGGCAGCCAGAACAACTCTTGTTTTCTTTCAAGGACTCTGGGAACTACTTGCATTGCCACCCAGACTTTGGGGCTGCGGGCTTTCCTGGCCACTCTCTCCTCAAAAGCACCTTTTTTTTCACTTTATCCCAGCACCGACCTCCAATATGCCGAACATCCTGGCCTGGCTCCCACAGCCAAGGTGGCAGCCAGAACAACTCTTGTTTTCTTTCAAGGACTCTGGGAACTACTTGCATTGCCACCCAGACTTTGGGGCTGCGGGCTTTCCTGGCCACTCTCTCCTCAAAAGCACCTTTTTTTTCACTTTATCCCAGCACCGGCCTCCAATATGCCGAACATCCTGGCCTGGCTCCCACAGCCAAAGTGGCAGCCAGAACAACTCTTGTTTTCTTTCAAGGACTCTGGGAACTACTTGCATTGCCACCCAGACTTTGGGGCTGCGGGCTTTCCTGGCCACTCTCTCCTCAAAAGCACCTTTTTTTTCACTTTATCCCAGCACCGGCCTCCAATATGCCGAACATCCTGGCCTGGCTCCCACAGCCAAGGTGGCAGCCAGAACAACTCTTGCTTTTTATGAACACCTCTGGGAACTACTTGCATTGCCACCCAGACTTTGGGGCTGCGGGCTTTCCTGGCCACTCTCTCCTCAAAAGCACCTTTTTTTTCACTTTATCCCAGCACCGGCCTCCAATATGCCGAACATCCTGGCCTGGCTCCCACAGCCAAGGTGGCAGCCAGAACAACTCTTGTTTTCTTTCAAGGACTCTGGGAACTACTTGCATTGCCACCCAGACTTTGGGGCTGCGGGCTTTCCTGGCCACTCTCTCCTCAAAAGCACCTTTTTTTCACTTTATCCCAGCACCGGCCTCCAATATGCCGAACATCCTGGCCTGGCTCCCACAGCCAAGGTGGCAGCCGGAACAACTCTTGTTTTCTTTCAAGGACTCTGGGAACTACTTGCATTGCCACCCAGACTTTGGGGCTGCGGGCTTTCCTGGCCACTCTCTCCTCAAAAGCACCTTTTTTTCACTTTATCCCAGCACCGGCCTCCAATATGCCGAACATGCGGAGCTGGCTCCCACAGCCAAGGTGGCAGCCAGAACAACTCTTGTTTTCTTTCAAGCACTCTGGGAACTACTTGCATTGCCACCCAGACTTTGGGGCTGCGGGCTTTCCTGGCCACTCTCTCCTCAAAAGCACCTTTTTTTTCACTTTATCCCAGCACCGGCCTCCAATATGCCGATCATGCTGAGCTGACTCCCACAGGCAAGGTGGCAGCCAGAACAACTCTTGTTTTCTTTCAAGGACTCTGGGAACTACTTGCATTGCCACCCAGACTTTGGGGCTGCGGGCTTTCCTGGCCACTCTCTCCTCAAAAGCACCTTTTTTTTCACTTTATCCCAGCACCGGCCTCCAATATGCCGAACATCCTGGCCTGGCTCCCACAGCCAAGGTGGCAGCCAGAACAACTCTTGTTTTCTTTCAAGGACTCTGGGAACTACTTGCATTGCCACCCAGACTTTGGGGCTGCGGGCTTTCCTGGCCACTCTCTCCTCAAAAGCACCTTTTTTTTCACTTTATCCCAGCACCGGCCTCCAATATGCCGAACATCCTGGCCTGGCTCCCACAGCCAAGGTGGCAGCCAGAACAACTCTTGTTTTCTTTCAAGGACTCTGGGAACTACTTGCATTGCCACCCAGACTTTGGGGCTGCGGGCTTTCCTGGCCACTCTCTCCTCAAAAGCACCTTTTTTTTCACTTTATCCCAGCACCGGCCTCCAATATGCCGAACATCCTGGCCTGGCTCCCACAGCCAAGGTGGCAGCCAGAACAACTCTTGTTTTCTTTCAAGGACTCTGGGAACTACTTGCATTGCCACCCAGACCTTGGGGCTGCGGGCTTTCCTGGCCACTCTCTCCTCAAAAGCACCTTTTTTTTCACTTTATCCCAGCACCGGCCTCCAATATGCCGAACATCCTGGCCTGGCTCCCACAGCCAAGGTGGCAGCCAGAACAACTCTTGTTTTCTTTCAAGGACTCTGGGAACTACTTGCATTGCCACCCAGACTTTGGGGCTGCGGGCTTTCCTGGCCACTCTCTCCTCAAAAGCACCTTTTTTTTCACTTTATCCCAGCACCGGCCTCCAATATGCCGAACATGCGGAGCTGACTCCCACAGCCAAGGTGGCAGCCGGAACAACTCTTGTTTTCTTTCAAGGACTCTGGGAACTACTTGCATTGCCACCCAGACTTTGGGGCTGCGGGCTTTCCTGGCCACTCTCTCCTCAAAAGCACCTTTTTTTTCACTTTATCCCAGCACCGGCCTCCAATATGCCGAACATCCTGGCCTGGCTCCCACAGGCAAGGTGGCAGCCGGAACAACTCTTGTTTTCTTTCAAGGACTCTGGGAACTACTTGCATTGCCACCCAGACTTTGGGGCTGCGGGCTTTCCTGGCCACTCTCTCCTCAAAAGCACCTTTTTTCATATTTCCCAGCACCGGCCTCCAATATGCCGAACATCCTGGCCTGGCTCCCACAGCCAAGGTGGCAGCCAGAACAACTCTTGTTTTCTTTCAAGGACTCTGGGAACTACTTGCATTGCCACCCAGACTTTGGGGCTGCGGGCTTTCCTGGCCACTCTCTCCTCAAAAGCACCTTTTTTTTCACTTTATCCCAGCACCTGCCTCCAATATGCCGAACATCCTGGCCTGGCTCCCACAGCCAAGGTGGCAGCCAGAACAACTCTTGTTTTCTTTCAAGGACTCTGGGAACTACTTGCATTGCCACCCAGACTTTGGGGCTGCGGGCTTTCCTGGCCACTCTCTCCTCAAAAGCACCTTTTTTTTCACTTTATCCCAGCACCGGCCTCCAATATGCCGAACATCCTGGCCTGGCTCCCACAGCCAAGGTGGCAGCCAGAACAACTCTTGCTTTTTATGAACACCTCTGGGAACTACTTGCATTGCCACCCAGACTTTGGGGCTGCGGGCTTTCCTGGCCACTCTCTCCTCAAAAGCACCTTTTTTTTCACTTTATCCCAGCACCGGCCTCCAATATGCCGAACATCCTGGCCTGGCTCCCACAGCCAAGGTGGCAGCCAGAACAACTCTTGTTTTCTTTCAAGGACTCTGGGAATTACTTGCATTGCCACCCAGACTTTGGGGCTGCGGGCTTTCCTGGCCACTCTCTCCTCAAAAGCACCTTTTTTTTCACTTTATCCCAGCACCGGCCTCCAATATGCCGAACATCCTGGCCTGGCTCCCACAGCCAAGGTGGCAGCCGGAACAACTCTTGTTTTCTTTCAAGGACTCTGGGAACTACTTGCATGGCCACCCAGACTTTGGGGCTGCGGGCTTTCCTGGCCACTCTCTCCTCAAAAGCACCTTTTTTTTCACTTTATCCCAGCACCGGCCTCCAATATGCCGAACATCCTGGCCTGGCTCCCACAGCCAAGGTGGCAGCCGGAACAACTCTTGTTTTCTTTCAAGGACTCTGGGAACTACTTGCATGGCCACCCAGACTTTGGGGCTGCGGGCTTTCCTGGCCACTCTCTCCTCAAAAGCACCTTTTTTTTCACTTTATCCCAGCACCGGCCTCCAATATGCCGAACATCCTGGCCTGGCTCCCACAGCCAAGGTGGCAGCCAGAACAACTCTTGTTTTCTTTCAAGGACTCTGGGAACTACTTGCATTGCCACCCAGACTTTGGGGCTGCGGGCTTTCCTGGCCACTCTCTCCTCAAAAGCACCTTTTTTTTCACTTTATCCCAGCACCGGCCTCCAATATGCCGAACATCCTGGCCTGGCTCCCACAGCCAAGGTGGCAGCCAGAACAACTCTTGTTTTCTTTCAAGGACTCTGGGAACTACTTGCATTGCCACCCAGACTTTGGGGCTGCGGGCTTTCCTGGCCACTCTATCCTCAAAAGCACCTTTTTTTTCACTTTATCCCAGCACCGGCCTCCAATATGCCGATCATGCTGAGCTGACTCCCACAGGCAAGGTGGCAGCCAGAACAACTCTTGTTTTCTTTCAAGGACTCTGGGAACTACTTGCATTGCCACCCAGACTTTGGGGCTGCGGGCTCTCCTGGCCACTCTCTCCTCAAAAGCACCTTTTTTCATATTTCCCAGCACCGGCCTCCAATATGCCGAACATCCTGGCCTGGCTCCCACAGCCAAGGTGGCAGCCAGAACAACTCTTGCTTTTTATGAACACCTCTGGGAACTACTTGCATTGCCACCCAGACTTTGGGGCTGCGGGCTTTCCTGGCCACTCTCTCCTCAAAAGCACCTTTTTTTTCACTTTATCCCAGCACCGGCCTCCAATATGCCGAACATCCTGGCCTGGCTCCCACAGCCAAGGTGGCAGCCAGAACAACTCTTGTTTTCTTTCAAGGACTCTGGGAACTACTTGCATTGCCACCCAGACTTTGGGGCTGCGGGCTTTCCTGGCCACTCTCTCCTCAAAAGCACCTTTTTTTTCACTTTATCCCAGCACCGGCCTCCAATATGCCGAACATCCTGGCCTGGCTCCCACAGCCAAGGTGGCAGCCAGAACAACTCTTGTTTTCTTTCAAGGACTCTGGGAACTACTTGCATTGCCACCCAGACTTTGGGGCTGCGGGCTTTCCTGGCCACTCTCTCCTCAAAAGCACCTTTTTTTTCACTTTATCCCAGCACCGGCCTCCAATATGCCGAACATGCGGAGCTGGCTCCCACAGCCAAGGTGGCAGCCAGAACAACTCTTGTTTTCTTTCAAGCACTCTGGGAACTACTTGCATTGCCACCCAGACTTTGGGGCTGCGGGCTTTCCTGGCCACTCTCTCCTCAAAAGCACCTTTTTTTTCACTTTATCCCAGCACCGGCCTCCAATATGCCGAACATCCTGGCCTGGCTCCCACAGCCAAGGTGGCAGCCAGAACAACTCTTGTTTTCTTTCAAGGACTCTGGGAACTACTTGCATTGCCACCCAGACTTTGGGGCTGCGGGCTTTCCTGGCCACTCTCTCCTCAAAAGCACCTTTTTTTTCACTTTATCCCAGCACCGGCCTCCAATATGCCGAACATCCTGGCCTGGCTCCCACAGCCAAGGTGGCAGCCAGAACAACTCTTGTTTTCTTTCAAGGACTCTGGGAACTACTTGCATTGCCACCCAGACTTTGGGGCTGCGGGCTTTCCTGGCCACTCTCTCCTCAAAAGCACCTTTTTTTTCACTTTATCCCAGCACCGGCCTCCAATATGCCGAACATCCTGGCCTGGCTCCCACAGGCAAGGTGGCAGCCAGAACAACTCTTGTTTTCTTTCAAGGACTCTGGGAACTACTTGCATTGCCACCCAGACTTTGGGGCTGCGGGCTCTCCTGGCCACTCTCTCCTCAAAAACACCTTTTTTCATATTTCCCAGCACCGGCCTCCAATATGCCGAACATCCTGGCCTGGCTCCCACAGCCAAGGTGGCAGCCAGAACAACTCTTGTTTTCTTTCAAGGACTCTGGGAACTACTTGCATTGCCACCCAGACTTTGGGGCTGCGGGCTTTCCTGGCCACTCTCTCCTCAAAAGCACCTTTTTTTTCACTTTATCCCAGCACCGGCCTCCAATATGCCGATCATGCTGAGCTGACTCCAACAGCCAAGGTGGCAGCCAGAACAACTCTTGTTTTCTTTCAAGGACTCTGGGAACTACTTGCATTGCCACCCAGACTTTGGGGCTGCGGGCTTTCCTGGCCACTCTCTCCTCAAAAGCACCTTTTTTTTCACTTTATCCCAGCACCGGCCTCCAATATGCCGAACATCCTGGCCTGGCTCCCACAGCCAAGGTGGCAGCCAGAACAACTCTTGTTTTCTTTCAAGGACTCTGGGAACTACTTGCATTGCCACCCAGACTTTGGGGCTGCGGGCTTTCCTGGCCACTCTCTCCTCAAAAGCACCTTTTTTTTCACTTTATCCCAGCACCGGCCCTCAATATGCAGATCATGCTGAGCTGACTCCCACAGCCAAGGTGGCAGCCAGAACAACTCTTGTTTTCTTTCAAGGACTCTGGGAACTACTTGCATTGCCACCCAGACTTTGGGGCTGCGGGCTTTCCTGGCCACTCTCTCCTCAAAAGCACCTTTTTTCATATTTCCCAGCACCGGCCTCCAATATGCCGAACATCCTGGCCTGGCTCCCACAGCCAAGGTGGCAGCCGGAACAACTCTTGTTTTCTTTCAAGGACTCTGGGAACTACTTGCATTGCCACCCAGACTTTGGGGCTGCGGGCTTTCCTGGCCACTCTCTCCTCAAAAGCACCTTTTTTTTCACTTTATCCCAGCACCGGCCTCCAATATGCCGAACATCCTGGCCTGGCTCCCACAGCCAAGGTGGCAGCCAGAACAACTCTTGTTTTCTTTCAAGGACTCTGGGAATTACTTGCATTGCCACCCAGACTTTGGGGCTGCGGGCTTTCCTGGCCACTCTCTCCTCAAAAGCACCTTTTTTTTCACTTTATCCCAGCACCGGCCTCCAATATGCCGAACATCCTGGCCTGGCTCCCACAGCCAAGGTGGCAGCCGGAACAACTCTTGTTTTCTTTCAAGGACTCTGGGAACTACTTGCATGGCCACCCAGACTTTGGGGCTGCGGGCTTTCCTGGCCACTCTCTCCTCAAAAGCACCTTTTTTTTCACTTTATCCCAGCACCGGCCTCCAATATGCCGAACATCCTGGCCTGGCTCCCACAGCCAAGGTGGCAGCCGGAACAACTCTTGTTTTCTTTCAAGGACTCTGGGAACTACTTGCATGGCCACCCAGACTTTGGGGCTGCGGGCTTTCCTGGCCACTCTCTCCTCAAAAGCACCTTTTTTTTCACTTTATCCCAGCACCGGCCTCCAATATGCCGAACATCCTGGCCTGGCTCCCACAGCCAAGGTGGCAGCCAGAACAACTCTTGTTTTCTTTCAAGGACTCTGGGAACTACTTGCATTGCCACCCAGACTTTGGGGCTGCGGGCTTTCCTGGCCACTCTCTCCTCAAAAGCACCTTTTTTTTCACTTTATCCCAGCACCGGCCTCCAATATGCCGAACATCCTGGCCTGGCTCCCACAGCCAAGGTGGCAGCCAGAACAACTCTTGTTTTCTTTCAAGGACTCTGGGAACTACTTGCATTGCCACCCAGACTTTGGGGCTGCGGGCTTTCCTGGCCACTCTCTCCTCAAAAGCACCTTTTTTTTCACTTTATCCCAGCACCGGCCTCCAATATGCCGATCATGCTGAGCTGACTCCCACAGGCAAGGTGGCAGCCAGAACAACTCTTGTTTTCTTTCAAGGACTCTGGGAACTACTTGCATTGCCACCCAGACTTTGGGGCTGCGGGCTCTCCTGGCCACTCTCTCCTCAAAAGCACCTTTTTTCATATTTCCCAGCACCGGCCTCCAATATGCCGAACATCCTGGCCTGGCTCCCACAGCCAAGGTGGCAGCCAGAACAACTCTTGCTTTTTATGAACACCTCTGGGAACTACTTGCATTGCCACCCAGACTTTGGGGCTGCGGGCTTTCCTGGCCACTCTCTCCTCAAAAGCACCTTTTTTTTCACTTTATCCCAGCACCGGCCTCCAATATGCCGAACATCCTGGCCTGGCTCCCACAGCCAAGGTGGCAGCCAGAACAACTCTTGTTTTCTTTCAAGGACTCTGGGAACTACTTGCATTGCCACCCAGACTTTGGGGCTGCGGGCTTTCCTGGCCACTCTCTCCTCAAAAGCACCTTTTTTTTCACTTTATCCCAGCACCGGCCTCCAATATGCCGAACATCCTGGCCTGGCTCCCACAGCCAAGGTGGCAGCCAGAACAACTCTTGTTTTCTTTCAAGGACTCTGGGAACTACTTGCATTGCCACCCAGACTTTGGGGCTGCGGGCTTTCCTGGCCACTCTCTCCTCAAAAGCACCTTTTTTTTCACTTTATCCCAGCACCGGCCTCCAATATGCCGAACATGCGGAGCTGGCTCCCACAGCCAAGGTGGCAGCCAGAACAACTCTTGTTTTCTTTCAAGGACTCTGGGAACTACTTGCATTGCCACCCAGACTTTGGGGCTGCGGGCTTTCCTGGCCACTCTCTCCTCAAAAGCACCTTTTTTTTCACTTTATCCCAGCACCGGCCTCCAATATGCCGAACATCCTGGCCTGGCTCCCACAGCCAAGGTGGCAGCCAGAACAACTCTTGTTTTCTTTCAAGGACTCTGGGAACTACTTGCATTGCCACCCAGACTTTGGGGCTGCGGGCTTTCCTGGCCACTCTCTCCTCAAAAGCACCTTTTTTTTCACTTTATCCCAGCACCGGCCTCCAATATGCCGAACATCCTGGCCTGGCTCCCACAGCCAAGGTGGCAGCCAGAACAACTCTTGTTTTCTTTCAAGGACTCTGGGAACTACTTGCATTGCCACCCAGACTTTGGGGCTGCGGGCTTTCCTGGCCACTCTCTCCTCAAAAGCACCTTTTTTTTCACTTTATCCCAGCACCGGCCTCCAATATGCCGAACATCCTGGCCTGGCTCCCACAGCCAAGGTGGCAGCCAGAACAACTCTTGTTTTCTTTCAAGGACTCTGGGAACTACTTGCATTGCCACCCAGACTTTGGGGCTGCGGGCTTTCCTGGCCACTCTCTCCTCAAAAGCACCTTTTTTTTCACTTTATCCCAGCACCGGCCTCCAATATGCCGATCATGCTGAGCTGACTCCCACAGGCAAGGTGGCAGCCAGAACAACTCTTGTTTTCTTTCAAGGACTCTGGGAACTACTTGCATTGCCACCCAGACTTTGGGGCTGCGGGCTCTCCTGGCCACTCTCTCCTCAAAAGCACCTTTTTTCATATTTCCCAGCACCGGCCTCCAATATGCCGAACATCCTGGCCTGGCTCCCACAGCCAAGGTGGCAGCCAGAACAACTCTTGCTTTTTATGAACACCTCTGGGAACTACTTGCATTGCCACCCAGACTTTGGGGCTGCGGGCTTTCCTGGCCACTCTCTCCTCAAAAGCACCTTTTTTTTCACTTTATCCCAGCACCGGCCTCCAATATGCCGAACATCCTGGCCTGGCTCCCACAGCCAAGGTGGCAGCCAGAACAACTCTTGTTTTCTTTCAAGGACTCTGGGAACTACTTGCATTGCCACCCAGACTTTG
The DNA here is from genome assembly GCF_964106895.1 of Numenius arquata. Taxonomy (NCBI): domain Eukaryota; kingdom Metazoa; phylum Chordata; class Aves; order Charadriiformes; family Scolopacidae; genus Numenius; species Numenius arquata. Next base: position 9,268 of record NW_027415372.1, on the reverse strand, counting down.
GGGCTGCGGGCTTTCCTGGCCACTCTCTCCTCAAAAGCACCTTTTTTTTCACTTTATCCCAGCACCGGCCTCCAATATGCCGAACATCCTGGCCTGGCTCCCACAGCCAAGGTGGCAGCCAGAACAACTCTTGTTTTCTTTCAAGGACTCTGGGAACTACTTGCATTGCCACCCAGACTTTGGGGCTGCGGGCTTTCCTGGCCACTCTCTCCTCAAAAGCACCTTTTTTTTCACTTTATCCCAGCACCGGCCTCCAATATGCCGAACATGCGGAGCTGGCTCCCACAGCCAAGGTGGCAGCCAGAACAACTCTTGTTTTCTTTCAAGGACTCTGGGAACTACTTGCATTGCCACCCAGACTTTGGGGCTGCGGGCTTTCCTGGCCACTCTCTCCTCAAAAGCACCTTTTTTTTCACTTTATCCCAGCACCGGCCTCCAATATGCCGAACATCCTGGCCTGGCTCCCACAGCCAAGGTGGCAGCCAGAACAACTCTTGTTTTCTTTCAAGGACTCTGGGAACTACTTGCATTGCCACCCAGACTTTGGGGCTGCGGGCTTTCCTGGCCACTCTCTCCTCAAAAGCACCTTTTTTTTCACTTTATCCCAGCACCGGCCTCCAATATGCCGAACATCCTGGCCTGGCTCCCACAGCCAAGGTGGCAGCCAGAACAACTCTTGTTTTCTTTCAAGGACTCTGGGAACTACTTGCATTGCCACCCAGACTTTGGGGCTGCGGGCTTTCCTGGCCACTCTCTCCTCAAAAGCACCTTTTTTTTCACTTTATCCCAGCACCGGCCTCCAATATGCCGATCATGCTGAGCTGACTCCCACAGGCAAGGTGGCAGCCAGAACAACTCTTGTTTTCTTTCAAGGACTCTGGGAACTACTTGCATTGCCACCCAGACTTTGGGGCTGCGGGCTCTCCTGGCCACTCTCTCCTCAAAAGCACCTTTTTTCATATTTCCCAGCACCGGCCTCCAATATGCCGAACATCCTGGCCTGGCTCCCACAGCCAAGGTGGCAGCCAGAACAACTCTTGCTTTTTATGAACACCTCTGGGAACTACTTGCATTGCCACCCAGACTTTGGGGCTGCGGGCTTTCCTGGCCACTCTCTCCTCAAAAGCACCTTTTTTTTCACTTTATCCCAGCACCGGCCTCCAATATGCCGAACATCCTGGCCTGGCTCCCACAGCCAAGGTGGCAGCCAGAACAACTCTTGTTTTCTTTCAAGGACTCTGGGAACTACTTGCATTGCCACCCAGACTTTGGGGCTGCGGGCTTTCCTGGCCACTCTCTCCTCAAAAGCACCTTTTTTTTCACTTTATCCCAGCACCGGCCTCCAATATGCCGAACATCCTGGCCTGGCTCCCACAGGCAAGGTGGCAGCCAGAACAACTCTTGTTTTCTTTCAAGGACTCTGGGAACTACTTGCATTGCCACCCAGACTTTGGGGCTGCGGGCTTTCCTGGCCACTCTCTCCTCAAAAGCACCTTTTTTTTCACTTTATCCCAGCACCGGCCTCCAATATGCCGAACATGCGGAGCTGGCTCCCACAGCCAAGGTGGCAGCCAGAACAACTCTTGTTTTCTTTCAAGGACTCTGGGAACTACTTGCATTGCCACCCAGACTTTGGGGCTGCGGGCTTTCCTGGCCACTCTCTCCTCAAAAGCACCTTTTTTTTCACTTTATCCCAGCACCGGCCTCCAATATGCCGAACATCCTGGCCTGGCTCCCACAGCCAAGGTGGCAGCCAGAACAACTCTTGTTTTCTTTCAAGGACTCTGGGAACTACTTGCATTGCCACCCAGACTTTGGGGCTGCGGGCTTTCCTGGCCACTCTCTCCTCAAAAGCACCTTTTTTTTCACTTTATCCCAGCACCGGCCTCCAATATGCCGAACATCCTGGCCTGGCTCCCACAGCCAAGGTGGCAGCCAGAACAACTCTTGTTTTCTTTCAAGGACTCTGGGAACTACTTGCATTGCCACCCAGACTTTGGGGCTGCGGGCTTTCCTGGCCACTCTCTCCTCAAAAGCACCTTTTTTTTCACTTTATCCCAGCACCGGCCTCCAATATGCCGAACATCCTGGCCTGGCTCCCACAGCCAAGGTGGCAGCCAGAACAACTCTTGTTTTCTTTCAAGGACTCTGGGAACTACTTGCATTGCCACCCAGACTTTGGGGCTGCGGGCTTTCCTGGCCACTCTCTCCTCAAAAGCACCTTTTTTCATATTTCCCAGCACCGGCCTCCAATATGCCGAACATCCTGGCCTGGCTCCCACAGCCAAGGTGGCAGCCGGAACAACTCTTGTTTTCTTTCAAGGACTCTGGGAACTACTTGCATTGCCACCCAGACTTTGGGGCTGCGGGCTTTCCTGGCCACTCTCTCCTCAAAAGCACCTTTTTTTTCACTTTATCCCAGCACCGGCCTCCAATATGCCGAACATCCTGGCCTGGCTCCCACAGGCAAGGTGGCAGCCGGAACAACTCTTGTTTTCTTTCAAGGACTCTGGGAACTACTTGCATTGCCACCCAGACTTTGGGGCTGCGGGCTTTCCTGGCCACTCTCTCCTCAAAAGCACCTTTTTTTTCACTTTATCCCAGCACCGGCCTCCAATATGCCGATCATGCTGAGCTGACTCCCACAGCCAAGGTGGTAGCCAGAACAACTCTTGTTTTCTTTCAAGGACTCTGGGAACTACTTGCATTGCCACCCAGACTTTGGGGCTGCGGGCTTTCCTGGCCACTCTCTCCTCAAAAGCACCTTTTTTTTCACTTTATCCCAGCACCGGCCTCCAATATGCCGAACATCCTGGCCTGGCTCCCACAGCCAAAGTGGCAGCCAGAACAACTCTTGTTTTCTTTCAAGGACTCTGGGAACTACTTGCATTGCCACCCAGACTTTGGGGCTGCGGGCTTTCCTGGCCACTCTCTCCTCAAAAGCACCTTTTTTTTCACTTTATCCCAGCACCGGCCTCCAATATGCCGAACATCCTGGCCTGGCTCCCACAGCCAAGGTGGCAGCCAGAACAACTCTTGCTTTTTATGAACACCTCTGGGAACTACTTGCATTGCCACCCAGACTTTGGGGCTGCGGGCTTTCCTGGCCACTCTCTCCTCAAAAGCACCTTTTTTTTCACTTTATCCCAGCACCGGCCTCCAATATGCCGAACATCCTGGCCTGGCTCCCACAGCCAAGGTGGCAGCCAGAACAACTCTTGTTTTCTTTCAAGGACTCTGGGAACTACTTGCATTGCCACCCAGACTTTGGGGCTGCGGGCTTTCCTGGCCACTCTCTCCTCAAAAGCACCTTTTTTTTCACTTTATCCCAGCACCGGCCTCCAATATGCCGAACATCCTGGCCTGGCTCCCACAGCCAAGGTGGCAGCCAGAACAACTCTTGTTTTCTTTCAAGGACTCTGGGAACTACTTGCATTGCCACCCAGACTTTGGGGCTGCGGGCTTTCCTGGCCACTCTCTCCTCAAAAGCACCTTTTTTTTCACTTTATCCCAGCACCGGCCTCCAATATGCCGAACATCCTGGCCTGGCTCCCACAGCCAAGGTGGCAGCCGGAACAACTCTTGTTTTCTTTCAAGGACTCTGGGAACTACTTGCATTACCACCCAGACTTTGGGGCTGCGGGCTTTCCTGGCCACTCTCTCCTCAAAAGCACCTTTTTTTTCACTTTATCCCAGCACCGGCCTCCAATATGCCGATCATGCTGAGCTGACTCCCACAGCCAAGGTGGCAGCCAGAACAACTCTTGTTTTCTTTCAAGGACTCTGGGAACTACTTGCATTGCCACCCAGACTTTGGGGCTGCGGGCTTTCCTGGCCACTCTCTCCTCAAAAGCACCTTTTTTTTCACTTTATCCCAGCACCGGCCTCCAATATGCCGAACATCCTGGCCTGGCTCCCACAGCCAAGGTGGCAGCCAGAACAACTCTTGTTTTCTTTCAAGGACTCTGGGAACTACTTGCATTGCCACCCAGACTTTGGGGCTGCGGGCTTTCCTGGCCACTCTCTCCTCAAAAGCACCTTTTTTTTCACTTTATCCCAGCACCGGCCTCCAATATGCCGATCATGCTGAGCTGACTCCCACAGGCAAGGTGGCAGCCAGAACAACTCTTGTTTTCTTTCAAGGACTCTGGGAACTACTTGCATTGCCACCCAGACTTTGGGGCTGCGGGCTTTCCTGGCCACTCTCTCCTCAAAAGCACCTTTTTTTTCACTTTATCCCAGCACCGGCCTCCAATATGCCGAACATCCTGGCCTGGCTCCCACAGCCAAGGTGGCAGCCAGAACAACTCTTGTTTTCTTTCAAGGACTCTGGGAACTACTTGCATTGCCACCCAGACCTTGGGGCTGCGGGCTTTCCTGGCCACTCTCTCCTAAAAAGCACCTTTTTTTTCACTTTATCCCAGCACCGGCCTCCAATATGCCGAACATCCTGGCCTGGCTCCCACAGCCAAGGTGGCAGCCAGAACAACTCTTGTTTTCTTTCAAGGACTCTGGGAACTACTTGCATTGCCACCCAGACTTTGGGGCTGCGGGCTTTCCTGGCCACTCTCTCCTCAAAAGCACCTTTTTTTTCACTTTATCCCAGCACCGGCCTCCAATATGCCGAACATGCGGAGCTGACTCCCACAGCCAAGGTGGCAGCCAGAACAACTCTTGTTTTCTTTCAAGGACTCTGGGAACTACTTGCATTGCCACCCAGACTTTGGGGCTGCGGGCTTTCCTGGCCACTCTCTCCTCAAAAGCACCTTTTTTTTCACTTTATCCCAGCACCGGCCTCCAATATGCCGAACATCCTGGCCTGGCTCCCACAGGCAAGGTGGCAGCCGGAACAACTCTTGTTTTCTTTCAAGGACTCTGGGAACTACTTGCATTGCCACCCAGACTTTGGGGCTGCGGGCTTTCCTGGCCACTCTCTCCTCAAAAGCACCTTTTTTTTCACTTTATCCCAGCACCGGCCTCCAATATGCCGAACATCCTGGCCTGGCTCCCACAGCCAAGGTGGCAGCCGGAACAACTCTTGTTTTCTTTCAAGGACTCTGGGAACTACTTGCATGGCCACCCAGACTTTGGGGCTGCGGGCTTTCCTGGCCACTCTCTCCTCAAAAGCACCTTTTTTTTCACTTTATCCCAGCACCGGCCTCCAATATGCCGAACATCCTGGCCTGGCTCCCACAGCCAAGGTGGCAGCCAGAACAACTCTTGTTTTCTTTCAAGGACTCTGGGAACTACTTGCATTGCCACCCAGACTTTGGGGCTGCGGGCTTTCCTGGCCACTCTCTCCTCAAAAGCACCTTTTTTTTCACTTTATCCCAGCACCGGCCTCCAATATGCCGAACATCCTGGCCTGGCTCCCACAGGCAAGGTGGCAGCCAGAACAACTCTTGTTTTCTTTCAAGGACTCTGGGAACTACTTGCATTGCCACCCAGACTTTGGGGCTGCGGGCTTTCCTGGCCACTCTCTCCTCAAAAGCACCTTTTTTTTCACTTTATCCCAGCACCGGCCTCCAATATGCCGATCATGCTGAGCTGACTCCCACAGGCAAGGTGGCAGCCAGAACAACTCTTGTTTTCTTTCAAGGACTCTGGGAACTACTTGCATTGCCACCCAGACTTTGGGGCTGCGGGCTCTCCTGGCCACTCTCTCCTCAAAAGCACCTTTTTTCATTTTTCCCAGCACCGGCCTCCAATATGCCGAACATGCGGAGCTGACTCCCACAGCCAAGGTGGCAGCCAGAACAACTCTTGTTTTCTTTCAAGGACTCTGGGAACTACTTGCATTGCCACCCAGACTTTGGGGCTGCGGGCTTTCCTGGCCACTCTCTCCTCAAAAGCACCTTTTTTCATATTTCCCAGCACCGGCCTCCAATATGCCGAACATCCTGGCCTGGCTCCCACAGGCAAGGTGGCAGCCAGAACAACTCTTGTTTTCTTTCAAGGACTCTGGGAACTACTTGCATTGCCACCCAGACTTTGGGGCTGCGGGCTTTCCTGGCCACTCTATCCTCAAAAGCACCTTTTTTTTCACTTTATCCCAGCACCGGCCTCCAATATGCCGAACATCCTGGCCTGGCTCCCACAGCCAAGGTGGCAGCCAGAACAACTCTTGCTTTTTATGAACACCTCTGGGAACTACTTGCATTGCCACCCAGACTTTGGGGCTGCGGGCTTTCCTGGCCACTCTCTCCTCAAAAGCACCTTTTTTTTCACTTTATCCCAGCACCGGCCTCCAATATGCCGAACATCCTGGCCTGGCTCCCACAGCCAAGGTGGCAGCCAGAACAACTCTTGTTTTCTTTCAAGGACTCTGGGAACTACTTGCATTGCCACCCAGACTTTGGGGCTGCGGGCTTTCCTGGCCACTCTCTCCTCAAAAGCACCTTTTTTTTCACTTTATCCCAGCACCGGCCTCCAATATGCCGAACATCCTGGCCTGGCTCCCACAGCCAAGGTGGCAGCCAGAACAACTCTTGTTTTCTTTCAAGGACTCTGGGAACTACTTGCATTGCCACCCAGACTTTGGGGCTGCGGGCTTTCCTGGCCACTCTCTCCTCAAAAGCACCTTTTTTTTCACTTTATCCCAGCACCGGCCTCCAATATGCCGAACATGCGGAGCTGGCTCCCACAGCCAAGGTGGCAGCCAGAACAACTCTTGTTTTCTTTCAAGGACTCTGGGAACTACTTGCATTGCCACCCAGACTTTGGGGCTGCGGGCTTTCCTGGCCACTCTCTCCTCAAAAGCACCTTTTTTTTCACTTTATCCCAGCACCGGCCTCCAATATGCCGAACATCCTGGCCTGGCTCCCACAGCCAAGGTGGCAGCCAGAACAACTCTTGTTTTCTTTCAAGGACTCTGGGAACTACTTGCATTGCCACCCAGACTTTGGGGCTGCGGGCTTTCCTGGCCACTCTCTCCTCAAAAGCACCTTTTTTTTCACTTTATCCCAGCACCGGCCTCCAATATGCCGAACATCCTGGCCTGGCTCCCACAGCCAAGGTGGCAGCCAGAACAACTCTTGTTTTCTTTCAAGGACTCTGGGAACTACTTGCATTGCCACCCAGACTTTGGGGCTGCGGGCTTTCCTGGCCACTCTCTCCTCAAAAGCACCTTTTTTTTCACTTTATCCCAGCACCGGCCTCCAATATGCCGATCATGCTGAGCTGACTCCCACAGGCAAGGTGGCAGCCAGAACAACTCTTGTTTTCTTTCAAGGACTCTGGGAACTACTTGCATTGCCACCCAGACTTTGGGGCTGCGGGCTCTCCTGGCCACTCTCTCCTCAAAAGCACCTTTTTTCATATTTCCCAGCACCGGCCTCCAATATGCCGAACATCCTGGCCTGGCTCCCACAGCCAAGGTGGCAGCCAGAACAACTCTTGCTTTTTATGAACACCTCTGGGAACTACTTGCATTGCCACCCAGACTTTGGGGCTGCGGGCTTTCCTGGCCACTCTCTCCTCAAAAGCACCTTTTTTTTCACTTTATCCCAGCACCGGCCTCCAATATGCCGAACATCCTGGCCTGGCTCCCACAGCCAAGGTGGCAGCCAGAACAACTCTTGTTTTCTTTCAAGGACTCTGGGAACTACTTGCATTGCCACCCAGACTTTGGGGCTGCGGGCTTTCCTGGCCACTCTCTCCTCAAAAGCACCTTTTTTTTCACTTTATCCCAGCACCGGCCTCCAATATGCCGAACATCCTGGCCTGGCTCCCACAGGCAAGGTGGCAGCCAGAACAACTCTTGTTTTCTTTCAAGGACTCTGGGAACTACTTGCATTGCCACCCAGACTTTGGGGCTGCGGGCTTTCCTGGCCACTCTCTCCTCAAAAGCACCTTTTTTTTCACTTTATCCCAGCACCGGCCTCCAATATGCCGAACATGCGGAGCTGGCTCCCACAGCCAAGGTGGCAGCCAGAACAACTCTTGTTTTCTTTCAAGGACTCTGGGAACTACTTGCATTGCCACCCAGACTTTGGGGCTGCGGGCTTTCCTGGCCACTCTCTCCTCAAAAGCACCTTTTTTTTCACTTTATCCCAGCACCGGCCTCCAATATGCCGAACATCCTGGCCTGGCTCCCACAGCCAAGGTGGCAGCCAGAACAACTCTTGTTTTCTTTCAAGGACTCTGGGAACTACTTGCATTGCCACCCAGACTTTGGGGCTGCGGGCTTTCCTGGCCACTCTCTCCTCAAAAGCACCTTTTTTTTCACTTTATCCCAGCACCGGCCTCCAATATGCCGAACATCCTGGCCTGGCTCCCACAGCCAAGGTGGCAGCCAGAACAACTCTTGTTTTCTTTCAAGGACTCTGGGAACTACTTGCATTGCCACCCAGACTTTGGGGCTGCGGGCTTTCCTGGCCACTCTCTCCTCAAAAGCACCTTTTTTTCACTTTATCCCAGCACCGGCCTCCAATATGCCGAACATCCTGGCCTGGCTCCCACAGCCAAGGTGGCAGCCGAACAACTCTTGTTTTCTTTCAAGGACTCTGGGAACTACTTGCATTGCCACCCAGACTTTGGGGCTGCGGGCTTTCCTGGCCACTCTCTCCTCAAAAGCACCTTTTTTTCATATTTCCCAGCACCGGCCTCCAATATGCCGAACATCCTGGCCTGGCTCCCACAGCCAAGGTGGCAGCCGGAACAACTCTTGTTTTCTTTCAAGGACTCTGGGAACTACTTGCATTGCCACCCAGACTTTGGGGCTGCGGGCTTTCCTGGCCACTCTCTCCTCAAAAGCACCTTTTTTTTCACTTTATCCCAGCACCGGCCTCCAATATGCCGAACATGCTGGCCTGGCTCCCACAGGCAAGGTGGCAGCCGGAACAACTCTTGTTTTCTTTCAAGGACTCTGGGAACTACTTGCATTGCCACCCAGACTTTGGGGCTGCGGGCTTTCCTGGCCACTCTCTCCTCAAAAGCACCTTTTTTTTCACTTTATCCCAGCACCGGCCTCCAATATGCCGATCATGCTGAGCTGACTCCCACAGCCAAGGTGGTAGCCAGAACAACTCTTGTTTTCTTTCAAGGACTCTGGGAACTACTTGCATTGCCACCCAGACTTTGGGGCCTGCGGGCTTTCCTGGCCACTCTCTCCTCAAAAGCACCTTTTTTTTCACTTTATCCCAGCACCGGCCTCCAATATGCCGAACATCCTGGCCTGGCTCCCACAGCCAAAGTGGCAGCCAGAACAACTCTTGTTTTCTTTCAAGGACTCTGGGAACTACTTGCATTGCCACCCAGACTTTGGGGC
>NW_027415371.1:0-13483 GCF_964106895.1 Numenius arquata | reverse complement strand
GAACTCTACGGAACCTGACAGAAACACTGTGGGCCCCTACAGGCCCTTGCGGGCACTTGCAGAACTCTGCAGGAACCCACGGAACTTTATGGAACCCTACCAGCCCCTACGGAAGCCTAAAGACCCTTGCAGGCAGTTACGGAACGGTACAGGGCCCTACGGAACTTTACCAGCCACTACGGAACTCTACGGGCCCCTACGGAATCCTGCAGAACCCTCCAGAACCTTACAGAATACCACGGATTCCTACAGACTCCTGCGGGTACTTACTCAACCCTAGAGGCCCCTACGGAACACTGCCAGCCCCTATGGAAGGAACCCCACGGGCCCCTACAGAACACTACTGGCTCCTGCGGTATTCTACAGGCCTCTAGGGAACCTAAATAGCTTTACGGAGCCCTATGGATCCTTACGGAACAGTACGGGCCCCTTCAGACCTCTGCGGGCGCTTATGGAAACCTACAGGACCCTACGGAACTGTACGAGACTCTACAGGCCCCTAGGGAACACCACAGGCCCCTACAGAAGCCTACACAACCCTCTGGAAACTTATGGCACCCTACAAGCTCCTACCAACCCCTGCGGGCACTTACACAACCCTACAGGCCCCTACGGAATACTACCAGCCACTACAGAAACCTATGGCCCCTACGGAACTCTACGGACCCTGACAGAAACACTGTGGGCCCCTACAGGCCCTTGCGGGCACTTGCAGAACTCTGCAGGAACCCACGGAACTTTATGGAACCCTACCAGCCCCTACGGAAGCCTAAAGACCCTTGCAGGCAGTTACGGAACGGTACAGGGCCCTACGGAACTTTACCAGCCACTACGGAACTCTACGGGCCCCTACGGAACCCTGCAGAACCCTCCAGAACCTTACAGAATCCCACGGATTCCTACAGACTCCTGCGGGCACTTACTCAACCCTAGAGGCCCCTACGGAACACTGCCAGCCCCTATGGAAGGAACCCTACGGGCCCCTACAGAACACTACTGGCTCCTGCGGTACTCTACAGGCCTCTGGGGAACCTACGAAGCTCTACGGAGCCCTATGGATCCTTACGGAACAGTACGGGCCCCTTCAGACCTCTGCGGGCGCTTATGGAAACCTACAGGACCCTACGGAACTGTACGAGACTCTACAGGCCCCTGGGGAACACTACAGGCCCCTACGGAACCGTACGAGACTCTACAGGCCCCTAGGGAACACCACCGGCCCCTACGGAACCCTACACAACCCTCCGGAAACATATGGCACCCTACAAGCTCCTACCAACCCCTGCGGGCACTTACACAACCCTACAGGCCCCTACGGAAATCTACAGGACTCTACGGGCCCCTAGGGAACCCTACAGATTTTGACGGCACACTACGAGCCCCTCTGGAACCCTACAGAATACTCCAGGACCCGACAGCACTCTACAAGACCCTTAGCAACACAACGGAACCTCACTAAAACCCTATGGGCTCCTACAGAACACTGCAGGTGCCTACGGAACCCTACAGACCCCTACGGAATACTACCAGCCGCTACGGAAACCTATGGCCCCTAGGGAACTCTACGGAACCTGACAGAAACACTGTGGGCCCCTACAGGCCCTTGCGGGCACTTGCAGAACTCTGCAGGAACCCACGGAACTTTATGGAACCCTACCAGCCCCTACGGAAGCCTAAAGACCCTTGCAGGCAGTTACGGAACGGTACAGGGCCCTAGGGAACTTTACCAGCCACTACGGAACTCTACGGGCCCCTACGGAACCCTGCAGAACCCTCCAGAACCTTACACAATCCCACGGATTCCTACAGACTCCTGCGGGCACTTACTCAACCCTAGAGGCCCCTACGGAACACTGCCAGCCCCTATGGAAGGAACCCTATGGGACCCTACAAAACACTACTACCTCCTGTGGTATTCTACAGGCCTCTAGGGAACCTACAAAGCTCTACGGAGCCCTATGGATCCTTACGGAACAGTACGGGCCCCTTCAGACCTCTGCGGGCGCTTATGGAAACCTACAGGACCCTACGGAACTGTACGAGACTCTACAGGCCCCTGGGGAACACTACAGGCCCCTACGGAACCGTACGAGACTCTACAGGCCCCTAGGGAACACCACCGGCCCCTACGGAACCCTACACAACCCTCCGGAAACATATGGCACCCTACAAGCTCCTACCAACCCCTGAGGGCACTTACACAACCCTACAGGCCCCTACGGAAATCTACGGGACTCTACGGGCCCCTAGGGAAGCCTACAGATTTTGACGGAACCCTACGAGCCCCTCTGGAACACTACAGAATACTCCAGGACCCGACAGCACTCTACAAGACCCTTAGCAACACAACGGAACCTCACTAAAACCCTATGGGCTCCTACAGAACACTGCAGGTGCCTACGGAACCCTACAGACCCCTACGGAATACTACCAGCCGCTACGGAAACCTATGGCCCCTAGGGAACTCTACGGAACCTGACAGAAACACTGTGGGCCCCTACAGGCCCTTGCGGGCACTTGCAGAACTCTGCAGGAACCCACGGAACTTTATGGAACCCTACCAGCCCCTACGGAAGCCTAAAGACCCTTGCAGGCAGTTACGGAACGGTACAGGGCCCTACGGAACTTTACCAGCCACTACGGAACTCTACGGGCCCCTACGGAACCCTGCAGAACCCTCCAGAACCTTACACAATCCCACGGATTCCTACAGACTCCTGCGGGCACTTACTCAACCCTAGAGGCCCCTACGGAACACTGCCAGCCCCTATGGAAGGAACCCTACGGGCCCCTACAGAACACTACTGGCTCCTGCGGTACTCTACAGGCCTCTAGGGAACCTACGAAGCTCTACGGAGCCCTATGGATCCTTACGGAACAGTACGGGCCCCTTCAAACCTCTGCGGGCGCTTATGGAAACCTACAGGACCCTACGGAACTGTACGAGACTCTACAGGCCCCTGGGGAACACCACCGGCCCCTACGGAACCGTACGAGACTCTACAGGCCCCTAGGGAACACCACCGGCCCCTACGGAACCCTACACAACCCTCCGGAAACATATGGCACCCTACAAGCTCCTACCAACCCCTGCGGGCACTTACACAACCCTACAGGCCCCTACGGAAATCTACGGGACTCTACGGGCCCCTAGGGAAGCCTACAGATTTTGACGGAACCCTACGAGCCCCTCTGGAACACTACAGAATACTCCAGGACCCGACAGCACTCTACAAGACCCTTAGCAACACAACGGAACCTCACTAAAACCCTATGGGCTCCTACAGAACACTGCAGGTGCCTACGGAACCCTACAGACCCCTACGGAATACTACCAGCCGCTATGGAAACCTATGGCCCCTACGGAACTCTACGGAACCTGACAGAAACACTGTGGGCCCCTACAGGCCCTTGCGGGCACTTGCAGAACTCTGCAGGAACCCACGGAACTTTATGGAACCCTACCAGCCCCTACGGAAGCCTAAAGACCCTTGCAGGCAGTTACGGAACGGTACAGGGCCCTACGGAACTTTACCAGCCACTACGGAACTCTACGGGCCCCTACGGAACCCTGCAGAACCCTCCAGAACCTTACACAATCCCACGGATTCCTACAGACTCCTGCGGGTACTTACTCAACCCTAGAGGCCCCTACGGAACACTGCCAGCCCCTATGGAAGGAACCCTACGGGCCCCTACAGAACACTACTACCTCCTGCGGTATTCTACAGGCCTCTAGGGAACCTACGAAGCTCTACGGAGCCCTATGGATCCTTACGGAACAGTACGGGCCCCTTCAGACCTCTGCGGGCGCTTATGGAAACCTACAGGACCCTACGGAACTGTACGAGACTCTACAGGCCCCTAGGGAACACCACCGGCCCCTACGGAACCCTACACAACCCTCCGGAAACATATGGCACCCTACAAGCTCCTACCAACCCCTGCGGGCACTTACACAACCCTACAGGCCCCTACGGAAATCTACGGGACTCTACGGGCCCCTAGGGAAGACTACAGATTTTGACGGAACCCTGCGAGCCCCTCTGGAACCCTACAGAATACTCCAGGACCCGACAGCACTCTACAAGACCCTTAGCAACACAACGGAACCTCACTAAACCCTATGGGCTCCTACAGAACACTGCAGGTGCCTACGGAACCCTACAGACCCCTACGGAATACTACCAGCCACTACGGAAACCTATGGCCCCTATGGAACTCTACGGAACCTGACAGAAACACTGTGGGCCCCTACAGGCCCTTGCGGGCACTTGCAGAACTCTGCAGGAACCCACGGAACTTTATGGAACCCTACCAGCCCCTACGGAAGCCTAAAGACCCTTGCAGGCAGTTACGGAACGGTACAGGGCCCTAGGGAACTTTACCAGCCACTACGGAACTCTACGGGCCCCTACGGAACCCTGCAGAACCCTCCAGAACCTTACACAATCCCACGGATTCCAACAGACTCCTGCGGGCACTTACTCAACCCTAGAGGCCCCTACGGAACACTGCCAGCCCCTATGGAAGGAACCCTACGGGACCCTACAAAACACTACTACCTCCTGCGGTATTCTACAGGCATCTAGGGAACCTACGAAGCTCTACGGAGCCCTATGGATCCTTACGGAACAGTACGGGCCCCTTCAAACCTCTGCGGGCGCTTATGGAAACCTACAGGACCCTACGGAACTGTACGAGACTCTACAGGCCCCTGGGGAACACTACAGGACCCTACGGAACCGTACGAGACTCTACAGGCCCCTAGGGAACACCACCGGCCCCTACGGAACCCTACACAACCCTCCGGAAACATATGGCACCCTACAAGCTCCTACCAACCCCTGCGGGCACTTACACAACCCTACAGGCCCCTACGGAAATCTACGGGACTCCACGGGCCCCTAGGGAAGCCTACAGATTTTGACGGAACCCTACGAGCCCCTCTGGAACCCTACAGAATACTCCAGGACCCGACAGCACTCTACAAGACCCTTAGCAACACAACGGAACCTCACTAAAACCCTATGGGCTCCTACAGAACACTGCAGGTGCCTACGGAACCCTACAGACCCCTACGGAATACTACCAGCCGCTATGGAAACCTATGGCCCCTAGGGAACTCTACGGAACCTGACAGAAACACTGTGGGCCACTACAGGCCCTTGCGGGCACTTGCAGAACTCTGCAGGAACCCACGGAACTTTATGGAACCCTACCAGCCCCTACGGAAGCCTAAAGACCCTTGCAGGCAGTTACGGAACGGTACAGGGCCCTACGGAACTTTACCAGCCACTACGGAACTCTACGGGCCCCTACGGAACCCTGCAGAACCCTCCAGAACCTTACACAATCCCACGGATTCCTACAGACTCCTGCGGGCACTTACTCAACCCTAGAGGCCCCTACGGAACACTGCCAGCCCCTATGGAAGGAACCCTACGGGACCCTACAAAACACTACTACCTCCTGCGGTATTCTACAGGCATCTAGGGAACCTACGAAGCTCTACGGAGCCCTATGGATCCTTACGGAACAGTACGGGCCCCTTCAAACCTCTGCAGGCGCTTATGGAAACCTACAGGACCCTACGGAACTGTATGAGACTCTACAGGCCCCTGGGGAACACTACAGGCCCCTACGGAACCGTACGAGACTCTACAGGCCCCTAGGGAACACCACCGGCCCCTACGGAACCCTACACAACCCTCCGGAAACATATGGCACCCTACAAGCTCCTACCAACCCCTGCGGGCACTTACACAACCCTACAGGCCCCTACGGAAATCTACGGGACTCTACGGGCCCCTAGGGAAGCCTACAGATTTTGACGGAACCCTACAAGCCCCTCTGGAACCCTACAGAATACTCCAGGACCCGACAGCACTCTACAAGACCCTTAGCAACACAACGGAACCTCACTAAAACCCTATGGGCTCCTACAGAACACTGCAGGTGCCTACGGAACCCTACAGACCCCTACGGAATACTACCAGCCGCTATGGAAACCTATGGCCCCTACGGAACTCTACGGAACCTGACAGAAACACTGTGGGCCCCTACAGGCCCTTGCGGGCACTTGCAGAACTCTGCAGGAACCCACGGAACTTTATGGAACCCTACCAGCCCCTACGGAAGCCTAAAGACCCTTGCAGGCAGTTATGGAATGGTACAGGGCCCTACGGAACTTTACCAGCCACTACGGAACTCTACGGGCCCCTACGGAACCCTGCAGAACCCTCCAGAACCTTACACAATCCCACGGATTCCTACAGACTCCTGCGGGCACTTACTCAACCCTAGAGGCCCCTACGGAACACTGCCAGCCCCTATGGAAGGAACCCTACGGGCCCCTACAGAACACTACTGGCTCCTGCGGTACTCTACAGGCCTCTAGGGAACCTACGAAGCTCTACGGAGCCCTATGGATCCTTACGGAACAGTACGGGCCCCTTCAGACCTCTGCGGGCGCTTATGGAAACCTACAGGACCCTACGGAACTGTACGAGACTCTACAGGCCCTTAGGGAACACCACCGGCCCCTATGGAGCCCTACACAACCCTCTGGAAACTTATGGCACCCTACAAGCTCCTACCAACCCCTGCGGGCACTTACACAACCCTACACGCCCCTACGGAAATCTACGGGACTCTACGGGCCCCTAGGGAAGCCTACAGATTTTGACGGAACCCTACGAGCCCCTCTGGAACCCTACAGAATACTCCAGGACCCGACAGCACTCTACAAGACCCTTAGCAACACAACGGAACCTCACTAAAACCCTATGGGCTCCTACAGAACACTGCAGGTGCCTACGGAACCCTACAGACCCCTACGGAATACTACCAGCCGCTATGGAAACCTATGGCCCCTACGGAACTCTACGGAACCTGACAGAAACACTGTGGGCCCCTACAGGCCCTTGCGGGCACTTGCAGAACTCTGCAGGAACCCACGGAACTTTATGGAACCCTACCAGCCCCTATGGAAGCCTAAAGACCCTTGCAGGCAGTTACGGAACGGTACAGGGCCCTACGGAACTTTACCAGCCACTACGCAACTCTACAGGCCCCTACGGAACCCTGCAGAACCCTCCAGAACCTTACACAATCCCACGGATTCCTACAGACTCCTGCGGGCACTTACTCAACCCTAGAGGCCCCTACGGAACACTGCCAGCCCCTATGGAAGGAACCTTACAGACCCCTACAGAACACTACTGGCTCCTGCGGTACTCTACAGGCCTCTAGGGAACCTACGAAGCTCTACGGAGCCCTATGGATCCTTACGGAACAGTACGGGCCCCTTCAGACCTCTGCGGGCGCTTATGGAAACCTACAGGACCCTACGGAACTGTACGAGACTCTACAGGCCCCTAGGGAACACCACAGGCCCCTACGGAACCCTACACAACCCTCCGGAAACATATGGCACCCTACAAGCTCCTACCAACCCCTGAGGGCACTTACACAACCCTACAGGCCCCTACGGAAATCTACGGGACTCTACGGGCCCCTAGGGAACCCTACAGATTTTGACGGAACCCTACGAGCCCCTCTGGAACCCTACAGAATACTCCAGGACCTGACAGCACTCTACAAGACCCTTAGCAACACAACGGAACCTCACTAAAACCCTATGGGCTCCTACAGAACACTGCAGGTGCCTACGGAACCCTACAGACCCCTACGGAATACTACCAGCCGCTACGGAAACCTATGGCCCGTATGGAACTCTACGAAACCTGACAGAAACACTGTGGGCCCCTACAGACCCTTGCGGGCACTTGCAGAACTCTGCAGGAACCCACGGAACTTTATGGAACCCTACCAGCCCCTACGGAAGCCTAAAGACCCTTGCAGGCAGTTACGGAACGGTACAGGGCCCTACGGAACTTTACCAGCCACTACGGAACTCTACGGGCCCCTACGGAACCCTGCAGAACCCTCCAGAACCTTACACAATCCCACGGATTCCTACAGACTCCTGCGGGCACTTACTCAACCCTAGAGGCCCCTACGGAACACTGCCAGCCCCTATGGAAGGAACCCTATGGGACCCTACAAAACACTACTACCTCCTGCGGTATTCTACAGGCCTCTAGGGAACCTACGAAGCTCTACGGAGCCCTATGGATCCTTACGGAACAGTACGGGCCCCTTCAAACCTCTGCGGGCGCTTATGGAAACCTACAGGACCCTACGGAACTGTACGAGACTCTACAGGCCCCTGGGGAACACCACCGGCCCCTACGGAACCCTACACAACCCTCTGGAAACTTATGGCACCCTACAAGCTCCTACCAACCCCTGCGGGCACTTACACAACCCTACAGGCCCCTACGGAAATCTACGGGACTCTACGGGCCCCTAGGGAAGCCTACAGATTTTGACGGAACCCTACAAGCCCCTCTGGAACCCTACAGAATACTCCAGGACCCGACAGCACTCTACAAGACCCTTAGCAACACAACGGAACCTCACTAAAACCCTATGGGCTCCTACAGAACACTGCAGGTGCCTACGGAACCCTACAGACCCCTACGGAATACTACCAGCCGCTATGGAAACCTATGGCCCCTACGGAACTCTACGGAACCTGACAGAAACACTGTGGGCCCCTACAGGCCCTTGCGGGCACTTGCAGAACTCTGCAGGAACCCACGGAACTTTATGGAACCCTACCAGCCCCTACGGAAGCCTAAAGACCCTTGCAGGCAGTTATGGAACGGTACAGGGCCCTACGGAACTTTACCAGCCACTACGGAACTCTACGGGCCCCTACGGAACCCTGCAGAACCCTCCAGAACCTTACACAATCCCACGGATTCCTACAGACTCCTGCGGGCACTTACTCAACCCTACAGGCCCCTACGGAACACTGCCAGCCCCTATGGAAGGAACCTTACAGACCCCTACAGAACACTACTGGCTCCTGCGGTACTCTACAGGCCTCTAGGGAACCTACGAAGCTCTACGGAGCCCTATGGATCCTTACGGAACAGTACGGGCCCCTTCAAACCTCTGCAGGCGCTTATGGAAAGCTACAGGACCCTACGGAACTGTACGAGACTCTACAGGCCCCTAGGGAACACCACAGGCCCCTACGGAACCCTACACAACCCTCTGGAAACTTATGGCACCCTACAAGCTCCTACCAACCCCTGCGGGCACTTACACAACCCTACAGGCCCCTACGGAAATCTACGGGACTCTACGGGCCCCTAGGGAAGCCTACAGATTTTGACGGAACCCTACAAGCCCCTCTGGAACCCTACAGAATACTCCAGGACCCGACAGCACTCTACAAGACCCTTAGCAACACAACGGAACCTCACTAAAACCCTATGGGCTCCTACAGAACACTGCAGGTGCCTACGGAACCCTACAGACCCCTACGGAATACTACCAGCCACTACGGAAACCTATGGCCCCTACGGAACTCTACGGAACCTGACAGAAACACTGTGGGCCCCTACAGGCCCTTGCGGGCACTTGCAGAACTCTGCAGGAACCCACGGAACTTTATGGAACCCTACCAGCCCCTACGGAAGCCTAAAGACCCTTGCAGGCAGTTATGGAACGGTACAGGGCCCTACGGAACTTTACCAGCCACTACGGAACTCTACGGGCCCCTACGGAACCCTGCAGAACCCTCCAGAACCTTACACAATCCCACGGATTCCTACAGACTCCTGCGGGCACTTACTCAACCCTAGAGGCCCCTACGGAACACTGCCAGCCCCTATGGAAGGAACCCTACGGGCCCCTACAGAACACTACTGGCTCGTGCGGTACTCTACAGGCCTCTAGGGAACCTACGAAGCTCTACGGAGCCCTATGGATCCTTACGGAACAGTACGGGCCCCTTCAGACCTCTGCGGGCGCTTATGGAAACCTACAGGACCCTATGGAACTGTACGAGACTCTACAGGCCCCTAGGGAACACCACAGGCCCCTACGGAACCCTACACAACCCTCCGGAAACATATGGCACCCTACAAGCTCCTACCAACCCCTGCGGGCACTTACACAACCCTACAGGCCCCTACGGAAATCTACGGAAATCTACGGGACTCTACGGGCCCCTAGGGAAGCCTACAGATTTTGACGGAACCCTACAAGCCCCTCTGGAACCCTACAGAATACTCCAGGACCCGACAGCACTCTACAAGACCCTTAGCAACACAACGGAACCTCACTAAAACCCTATGGGCTCCTACAGAACACTGCAGGCGCCTACGGAACCCTACAGACCCCTACGGAATACTACCAGCCACTACGGAAACCTATGGCCCCTATGGAACTCTACGGAACCTGACAGAAACACTGTGGGCCCCTACAGGCCCTTGCGGGCACTTGCAGAACTCTGCAGGAACCCACGGAACTTTATGGAACCCTACCAGCCCCTACGGAAGCCTAAAGACCCTTGCAGGCAGTTACGGAACGGTGCAGGGCCCTACGGAACTTTACCAGCCACTACGGAACTCTACGGGCCCCTACGGAACCCTGCAGAACCCTCCAGAACCTTACACAATCCCACGGATTCCTACAGACTCCTGCAGGCACTTACTCAACCCTAGAGGCCCCTACGGAACACTGCCAGCCCCTATGGAAGGAACCCTACGGGCCCCTACAGAACACTACTGGCTCCTGCGGTACTCTACAGGCCTCTAGGGAACCTACGAAGCTCTACGGAGCCCTATGGATCCTTACGGAACAGTACGGGCCCCTTCAAACCTCTGCGGGCGCTTATGGAAACCTACAGGCCCCTACGGAACCGTACGAGACTCTACAGGCCCCTAGGGAACACCACAGGCCCCTACGGAACCCTACACAACCCTCTGGAAACTTATGGCACCCTACAAGCTCCTACCAACCCCTGCGGGCACTTACACAACCCTACAGGCCCCAACGGAAATCTACGGGACGCCATGGGACCCTAGGGAAGCCTACAGATTTTGACTGAACCCTACAGAATACTCCAGGACCCGACAGCACTCTACAAGACCCTTAGCAACACAACGGAACCTCACTAAAACCCTATGGGCTCCTACAGAACACTGCAGGTGCCTACGGAACCCTACAGACCCCTACGGAATACTACCAGCCACTACGGAAACCTATGGCCCCTACGGAACTCTACGGAACCTGACAGAAACACTGTGGGCCCCTACAGGCCCTTGCGGGAACTTGCAGAACTCTGCAGGAACCCACGGAACTTTATGGAACCCTACCAGCCCCTACGGAAGCCTAAAGACCCTTGCAGGCAGTTATGGAATGGTACAGGGCCCTACGGAACTTTACCAGCCACTACGGAACTCTACGGGCCCCTACGGAACCCTGCAGAACCCTCCAGAACCTTACACAATCCCACGGATTCCTACAGACTCCTGCGGGCACTTACTCAACCCTACAGGCCCCTACGGAACACTGCCAGTCCCTATGGAAGGAACCTTACGGGACCCCTACAGAACACTACTGGCTCCTGTGGTACTCTACAGGCCTCTAGGGAACCTACGAAGCTCTACGGAGCCCTATGGATCCTTACGGAACAGTACGGGCCCCTTCAAACCTCTGCGGGCGCTTATGGAAACCTACAGGACCCTACGGAACTGTATGAGACTCTACAGGCCCCTGGGGAACACCACCGGCCCCTACGGAACCCTACACAACCCTCTGGAAACTTATGGCACCCTACAAGCTCCTACCAACCCCTGCGGGCACTTACACAACCCTACAGGCCCCTACGGAAATCTACGGGACTCTACGGGCCCCTAGGGAAGCCTACAGATTTTGACGGAACCCTACAAGCCCCTCTGGAACCCTACAGAATACTCCAGGACCCGACAGCACTCTACAAGACCCTTAGCAACACAACGGAACCTCACTAAAACCCTATGGGCTCCTACAGAACACTGCAGGTGCCTACGGAACCCTACAGACCCCTACGGAATACTACCAGCCGCTATGGAAACCTATGGCCCCTACGGAACTCTACGGAACCTGACAGAAACACTGTGGGCCCCTATAGGCCCTTGCGGGCACTTGCAGAACTCTGCAGGAACCCACGGAACTTTATGGAACCCTACCAGCCCCTACGGAAGCCTAAAGACCCTTGCAGGCAGTTATGGAACGGTACAGGGCCCTACGGAACTTTACCAGCCACTACGGAACTCTACGGGCCCCTACGGAACCCTGTAGAACCCTCCAGAACCTTACAGAATCCCACGGATTCCTACAGACTCCTGCGGGCACTTACTCAACCCTAGAGGCCCCTACGGAACACTGCCAGCCCCTATGGAAGGAACCCTACGGGCCCCTACAGAACACTACTGGCTCCTGCGGTACTCTACAGGCCTCTAGGGAACCTACGAAGCTCTACGGAGCCCTATGGATCCTTACGGAACAGTACGGGCCCCTTCAGACCTCTGCGGGCGCTTATGGAAACCTACAGGACCCTACGGAACTGTACGAGACTCTACAGGCCCCTAGGGAACACCACAGGCCCCTACGGAGCCCTACACAACCCTCTGGAAACTTATGGAACCCTACAAGCTCCTACCAACCCCTGCGGGCACTTACACAACCCTACAGGCCCCTACGGAAATCTACGGGACTCTCTGGGCCCCTAGGGAAGCCTACAGATTTTGACGGAACCCTACGAGCCCCTCTGGAACCCTACAGAATACTCCAGGACCCGACAGCACTCTACAAGACCCTTAGCAACACAACGGAACCTCACTAAAACCCTATGGGCTCCTACAGAACACTGCAGGTGCCTACGGAACCCTACAGACCCCTACGGAATACTACCAGCCGCTATGGAAACCTATGGCCCCTACGGAACTCTACGGAACCTGACAGAAACACTGTGGGCCCCTACAGGCCCTTGCGGGCACTTGCAGAACTCTGCAGGAACCCACGGAACTTTATGGAACCCTACCAGCCCCTATGGAAGCCTAAAGACCCTTGCAGGCAGTTACGGAACGGTACAGGGCCCTACGGAACTTTACCAGCCACTACGGAACTCTACGGGCCCCTACGGAACCCTGCAGAACCCTCCAGAACCTTACGCAATCCCACGGATTCCTACAGACTCCTGCGGGCACTTACTCAACCCTAGAGGCCCCTACGGAACACTGCCAGCCCCTATGGAAGGAACCTTACAGACCCCTACAGAACACTACTGGCTCCTGCGGTACTCTACAGGCCTCTAGGGAACCTACGAAGCTCTACGGAGCCCTATGGATCCTTACGGAACAGTACGGGCCCCTTCAAACCTCTGCAGGCGCTTATGGAAACCTACAGGACCCTACGGAACTGTACGAGACTCTACAGGCCCCTAGGGAACACCACCGGCCCCTACGGAACCCTACACAACCCTCTGGAAACTTATGGCACCCTACAAGCTCCTACCAACCCCTGCAGGCACTTACACAACCCTACAGGCCCCTACGGAAATCTACGGGACTCTACG
>NW_027415370.1:0-44834 GCF_964106895.1 Numenius arquata | reverse complement strand
GTTTCCGGAGGGTTGTGTAGGGTTCCGTAGGGGCCTGTGGTGTTCCCTAGGGGCCTGTAGAGTCTCGTACAGTTCCGTAGGGTCCTGTAGGTTTCCATAAGCGCCCGCAGAGGTCTGAAGGGGCCCGTACTGTTCCGTAAGGATCCATAGGGCTCCGTAGAGCTTCGTAGGTTCCCTAGAGGCCTGTAGAGTACCGCAGGAGCCAGTAGTGTTCTGTAGGGGCCCGTAGAGTTCCGTAGTGGCTGGTAAAGTTCCCTAGGGCCCTGTACCGTTCCGTAACTGCCTGCAAGGGTCTTTAGGCTTCCGTAGGGGCTGGTAGGGTTCCATAAAGTTCCGCGGGTTCCTGCAGAGTTCTGCAAGTGCCCGCAAGGGCCTGTAGGGGCCCACAGTGTTTCTGTCAGGTTCTGTAGAGTTCCGTAGGGGCCATAGGCTTCCGTAGCGGCTGGTAGTATTCCGTAGGGGTCTGTAGGGTTCCGTAGGCACCTGCAGTGTTCTGTAGGAACCCATAGGGTTTTCGTGAGGTTCCGTTGTGTTGCTAAGGGTCTTGTAGAGTGCTGTCGGGTCCTGGAGTATTCTGTAGGGTTCCAGAGGGGCTCGTAGGGTTCTGTCGAAATCTGTAGGCTTCCCTAGGGGCCCGTGGAGTCCCGTAGATTTCCGTAGGGGCCTGTAGGGTTGTGTAAGTGCCCGCAGGGGTTGGTAGGAGCTTGTAGGGTGCCATAAGTTTCCAGAGGGTTGTGTAGGGTTCCGTAGGGGCCTGTGGTGTTCCCTAGGGGCCTGTAGAGTCTCGTACGGTTCCGTAGGGGCCTGTGGTGTTCCCTAGGGGCCTGTAGAATCTCGTACAGTTCCGTCGGGTCCTGTAGGTTTCCATAAGCGCCCGCAGAGGTCTGAAGGGGCCCGTACTGTTCCGTAAGGATCCATAGGGCTCCGTAGATCTTCGTAGGTTCCCTAGAGGCCTCTGGAGGCCTCAGGAGCCAGTAGTGTTCTGTAGGGCCCCGTAGGGTTCCTTCCGTAGGGGCTGGCAGTGTTCCGTAGGGCCTGTAGGGTTGTGTAAGTGCCCGCAGCAGTCTGTAGGAGTCTGTGGGATTCTGTAAGGTTCGGAGGGTTCTGCAGGGTTCCGTAGGGGCCCGTAGAGTTCCGTAGTGGCTGGTAAAGTTCCCTAGGGCCCTGTGGGGTTCTGTATGGACCTGTAGGGTTCCATAGGGGCCTGCAGGGTTCTGTAAGTTCCCGCAGGTGTCTGTAGGGGTCTGTAGGGTTCCGTAGGCACCTGCAGTGTTCTGTAGGAGCCCATAGGGTTTTCGTGAGGTTCCGTTGTGTTGCTAAGGGTCTTGTAGAGTGCTGTCGGGTCCTGGAGTATTCTGTAGGGTTCCAGAGGGGCTCGTAGGGTTCTGTCGAAATCTGTAGGCTTCCCTAGGGGCCCGTGGAGTCCCGTAGATTTCTGTAGGGGCCTGTAGGGTTGTGTAAGTGCCCGCAGGGGTTAGTAGGAGCTTGTAGGGTTCCATAAGTTTCCAGAGGGTTGTGTAGGGTTCCGTAGGGGCCTGTGGTGTTCCCTAGGGGCCTGTAGAGTCTCGTACAGTTCCGTAGGGTCCTGTAGGTTTCCATAAGCACCCGCAGAGGTCAGAAGGGGCCCGTACTGTTCCGTAAGGATCCATAGGGCTCCGTAGAGCTTCGTAGGTTCCCTAGAGGCCTGTAGAGTACCGCAGGAGCCAGTAGTGTTCTGTAGGGGCCCATAGGGTTCCTTCCATAGGGGCTGGCAGTGTTCCGTAGGGTCCTCTAGGGTTGAGTAAGTGCCCGCAGGAGTCTGTAGGAATCCATGGGATTCTGTAAGGTTCTGGAGGGTTCTGCAGGGTTCCGTAGGGGCCCGTAGAGTTCCGTAGTGGCTGGTAAAGTTCCCTAGGGCCCTGTACCGTTCCGTAACTGCCTGCAAGGGTCTTTAGGCTTCCGTAGGGGCTGGTAGGGTTCCATAAAGTTCCGCGGGTTCCTGCAGAGTTCTGCAAGTGCCCGCAAGGGCCTGTAGGGGCGCACAGTGTTTCTGTCAGGTTCCGTAGAGTTCCGTAGGGGCCATAGGCTTCCGTAGTGGCTGGTAGTATTCCGTAGGGGTCTGTAGGGTTCCGTAGGCACCTGCAGTGTTCTGTAGGAGCCCATAGGGTTTTAGTGAGGTTCCGTTGTGTTGCTAAGGGTCTTGTAGAGTGCTGTCGGGTCCTGGAGCATTCTGTAGGGTTCCAGAGGGGCTCGTAGGGTTCTGTCGAAATCTGTAGGCTTCCCTAGGGGCCCGTGGAGTCCCGCAGATTTCCGTAGGGGCCTGTAGGGTTGTGTAAGTGCCCGCAGGGGTTGGTAGGAGCTTGTAGGGTGCCATAAGTTTCCAGAGGGTTGTGTAGGGTTCCGTAGGGGCCTGTGGTGTTCCCTAGGGGCCTGTAGAGTCTCGTGCGGTTCCGTAGGAGCCTGTGGTGTTCCCTAGGGGCCTGTAGAGTCTCGTACAGTTCCGTAGGGTCCCGTAGGTTTCCATAAGCGCCCGCAGAGGTCAGAAGGGGCCCGTACTGTTCCGTAAGGATCCATAGGGCTCCGTAGAGCTTCGTAGGTTCCCTAGAGGCCTGTAGAGTACCGCAGGAGCCAGTAGTGTTCTGTAGGGGCCCGTAAGGTTCCTTCCATAGGGGCTGGCAGTGTTCCGTAGGGGCCTGTAGGGTTGTGTAAGTGCCCGCAGCAGTCTGTAGGAGTCTGTGGGATTCTGTAAGGTTCCGGAGGGTTCTGCAGGGTTCCGTAGGGGCCCGTAGAGTTCCGTAGTGGCTGGTAAAGTTCCGTAGGGCCCTGTGGGGTTCTGTATGGACCTGTAGGGTTCCGTAGGGGCCTGCAGGGTTCTGTAATTGCCCGCAGGTGTCTGTAGGGTTCCGTAGGGGTCTGTAGGGTTCCGTAGGCGCCTGCAGTGTTCTGTAGGAGCCCATAGGGTTTTCGTGAGGTTCCGTTGTGTTGCTAAGGGTCTTGTAGAGTGCTGTCGGGTCCTGGAGTATTCTGTAGGGTTCCAGAGGGACTCGTAGGGTTCCGTCGAAATCTGTAGGCTTCCCTAGGGGCCCGTGGAGTCCCGTAGATTTCTGTAGGGGCCTGTAGGGTTCTGTAAGTGCCCGCAGGGGTTAGTAGGAGCTTGTAGGGTGCCATAAGTTTCCAGAGGGTTGTGTAGGGTTCCGTAGGGGCCTGTGGTGTTCCCTAGGGGCCTGTAGAGTCTCGTACAGTTCCGTCGGGTCCTGTAGGTTTCCATAAGCGCCCGCAGAGGTCAGAAGGGGCCCGTACTGTTCCGTAAGGATCCATAGGGCTCCGTAGAGCTTCGTAGGTTCCCTAGAGGCCTGTAGAGTACCGCAGGAGCCAGTAGTGTTCTGTAGGGGCCCGTAGAGTTCCGTAGTGGCTGGTAAAGTTCCCTAGGGCCCTGTACAGTTCCGTAACTGCCTGCAAGGGTCTTTAGGCTTCCGTAGGGGCTGGTAGGGTTCCATAAAGTTCCGCGGGTTCCTGCAGAGTTCTGCAAGTGCCCGCAAGGGCCTGTAGGGGCGCACAGTGTTTCTGTCAGGTTCCGTAGAGTTCCGTAGGGGCCATAGGCTTCTGTAGTGGCTGGTAGTATTCCGTAGGGGTCTGTAGGGTTCCGTAGGCACCTGCAGTGTTCTGTAGGAGCCCATAGGGTTTTCGTGAGGTTCCGTTGTGTTGCTAAGGGTCCTGTAGAGTGCTGTCGGGTCCTGGAGTGTTCTGTAGGGTTCCAGAGGGGCTTGTAGGGTTCTGTCGAAATCTGTAGGCTTCCCTAGGGGCCCGTGGAGTCCCGTAGATTTCCGTAGGGGCCTGTAGGGTTGTGTAAGTGCCCGCAGGGGTTGGTAGGAGCTTGTAGGGTGCCATAAGTTTCCAGAGGGTTGTGTAGGGTTCCGTAGGGGCCTGTGGTGTTCCCTAGGGGCCAGTAGAGTCTCGTACGGTTCCGTAGGGGTGTTCCCTAGGGGCCTGTAGAGTCTCGTACGGTTCCGTAGGGGCCTGTGGTGTTCCCTAGGGGCCTGTCGAGTCTCGTACAGTTCCGTCGGGTCCTGTAGGTTTCCATAAGCGCCCGCAGAGGTCTGAAGGGGCCTGTACTGTTCCGTAAGGATCCATAGGGCTCCGTAGAGCTTCGTAGGTTCCCTAGAGGCCTCTGGAGTACCGCAGGAGCCAGTAGTGTTCTGTAGGGCCCCGTAGGGTTCCTTCCGTAGGGGCTGGCAGTGTTCCGTAGGGGCCTGTAGGGTTGTGTAAGTGCCCGCAGCAGTCTGTAGGAGTCTGTGGGATTCTGTACGGTTCCAGAGGGTTCTGCAGGGTTCCGTAGGCGCCTGCAGTGTTCTGTAGGAGCCCATAGGGTTTTCGTGAGGTTCCGTTGTGTTGCTAAGGGTCTTGTAGAGTGCTGCCGGGTCCTGGAGTATTCTGTAGGGTTCCAGAGGGGCTCGTAGGGTTCCGTCGAAATCTGTAGGCTTCCCTAGGGGCCCGTGGAGTCCCGTAGATTTCTGTAGGGGCCTGTAGGGTTGTGTAAGTGCCCGCAGGGGTTAGTAGGAGCTTGTAGGGTTCCATAAGTTTCCAGAGGGTTGTGTAGGGTTCCGTAGGGGCCTGTGGTGTTCCCTAGGGGCCTGTAGAGTCTCGTACAGTTCCGTAGGGTCCTGTAGGTTTCCATAAGCGCCCGCAGAGGTCTGAAGGGGCCCGTACTGTTCCGTAAGGATCCATAGGGCTCCGTAGAGCTTCGTAGGTTCCCTAGAGGCCTGTAGAGTACCGCAGGAGCCAGTAGTGTTCTGTAGGGGCCCGTAGAGTTCCGTAGTGGCTGGTAAAGTTCCCTAGGGCCCTGTACCGTTCCGTAACTGCCTGCAAGGGTCTTTAGGCTTCCGTAGGGGCTGGTAGGGTTCCATAAAGTTCCGCGGGTTCCTGCAGAGTTCTGCAAGTGCCCGCAAGGGCCTGTAGGGGCCCACAGTGTTTCTGTCAGGTTCTGTAGAGTTCCGTAGGGGCCATAGGCTTCCGTAGCGGCTGGTAGTATTCCGTAGGGGTCTGTAGGGTTCCGTAGGCACCTGCAGTGTTCTGTAGGAACCCATAGGGTTTTCGTGAGGTTCCGTTGTGTTGCTAAGGGTCTTGTAGAGTGCTGTCGGGTCCTGGAGTATTCTGTAGGGTTCCAGAGGGGCTCGTAGGGTTCTGTCGAAATCTGTAGGCTTCCCTAGGGGCCCGTGGAGTCCCGTAGATTTCCGTAGGGGCCTGTAGGGTTGTGTAAGTGCCCGCAGGGGTTGGTAGGAGCTTGTAGGGTGCCATAAGTTTCCAGAGGGTTGTGTAGGGTTCCGTAGGGGCCTGTGGTGTTCCCTAGGGGCCTGTAGAGTCTCGTACGGTTCCGTAGGGGCCTGTGGTGTTCCCTAGGGGCCTGTAGAATCTCGTACAGTTCCGTCGGGTCCTGTAGGTTTCCATAAGCGCCCGCAGAGGTCTGAAGGGGCCCGTACTGTTCCGTAAGGATCCATAGGGCTCCGTAGATCTTCGTAGGTTCCCTAGAGGCCTCTGGAGGCCTCAGGAGCCAGTAGTGTTCTGTAGGGCCCCGTAGGGTTCCTTCCGTAGGGGCTGGCAGTGTTCCGTAGGGGCCTGTAGGGTTGTGTAAGTGCCCGCAGCAGTCTGTAGGAGTCTGTGGGATTCTGTAAGGTTCCGGAGGGTTCTGCAGGGTTCCGTAGGGGCCCGTAGAGTTCCGTAGTGGCTGCTAAAGTTCCGTAGGGCCCTGTGGGGTTCTGTATGGACCTGTAGGGTTCCATAGGGGCCTGCAGGGTTCTGTAAGTTCCCGCAGGTGTCTGTAGGGGTCTGTAGGGTTCCGTAGGCACCTGCAGTGTTCTGTAGGAGCCCATAGGGTTTTCGTGAGGTTCCGTTGTGTTGCTAAGGGTCTTGTAGAGTGCTGTCGGGTCCTGGAGTATTCTGTAGGGTTCCAGAGGGGCTCGTAGGGTTCCGTCGAAATCTGTAGGCTTCCCTAGGGGCCCGTGGAGTCCCGTAGATTTCCGTAGGGGCCTGTAGGGTTGTGTAAGTGCCCGCAGGGGTTGGTAGGAGCTTGTAGGGTGCCATAAGTTTCCAGAGGGTTGTGTAGGGTTCCGTAGGGGCCTGTGGTGTTCCCTAGGGGCCTGTAGAGTCTCGTACGGTTCCGTAGGGGCCTGTGGTGTTCCCTAGGGGCCTGTAGAGTCTCGTACAGTTCCGTCGGGTCCTGTAGGTTTCCATAAGCGCCCGCAGAGGTCTGAAGGGGCCCGTACTGTTCCGTAAGGATCCATAGGGCTCCGTAGAGCTTCGTAGGTTCCCTAGAGGCCTCTGGAGTACCGCAGGAGCCAGTAGTGTTCTGTAGGGCCCCGTAGGGTTCCTTCCGTAGGGGCTGGCAGTGTTCCGTAGGGGCCTGTAGGGTTGTGTAAGTGCCCGCAGCAGTCTGTAGGAGTCTGTGGGATTCTGTACGGTTCCAGAGGGTTCTGCAGGGTTCCGTAGGCGCCTGCAGTGTTCTGTAGGAGCCCATAGGGTTTTCGTGAGGTTCCGTTGTGTTGCTAAGGGTCTTGTAGAGTGCTGTCGGGTCCTGGAGTATTCTGTAGGGTTCCAGAGGGGCTCGTAGGGTTCTGTCGAAATCTGTAGGCTTCCCTAGGGGCCCGTGGAGTCCCGTAGATTTCTGTAGGGGCCTGTAGGGTTGTGTAAGTGCCCGCAGGGGTTAGTAGGAGCTTGTAGGGTTCCATAAGTTTCCAGAGGGTTGTGTAGGGTTCCGTAGGGGCCTGTGGTGTTCCCTAGGGGCCTGTAGAGTCTCG
Organism: Numenius arquata; assembly: GCF_964106895.1. Taxonomy (NCBI): domain Eukaryota; kingdom Metazoa; phylum Chordata; class Aves; order Charadriiformes; family Scolopacidae; genus Numenius; species Numenius arquata. The sequence goes on along the minus strand of NW_027415370.1, from coordinate 38,064 downwards.
TACAGTTCCGTAGGGTCCTGTAGGTTTCCATAAGCACCCGCAGAGGTCAGAAGGGGCCCGTACTGTTCCGTAAGGATCCATAGGGCTCCGTAGAGCTTCGTAGGTTCCCTAGAGGCCTGTAGAGTACCGCAGGAGCCAGTAGTGTTCTGTAGGGGCCCATAGGGTTCCTTCCATAGGGGCTGGCAGTGTTCCGTAGGGTCCTCTAGGGTTGAGTAAGTGCCCGCAGGAGTCTGTAGGAATCCATGGGATTCTGTAAGGTTCTGGAGGGTTCTGCAGGGTTCCGTAGGGGCCCGTAGAGTTCCGTAGTGGCTGGTAAAGTTCCCTAGGGCCCTGTACCGTTCCGTAACTGCCTGCAAGGGTCTTTAGGCTTCCGTAGGGGCTGGTAGGGTTCCATAAAGTTCCGCGGGTTCCTGCAGAGTTCTGCAAGTGCCCGCAAGGGCCTGTAGGGGCGCACAGTGTTTCTGTCAGGTTCCGTAGAGTTCCGTAGGGGCCATAGGCTTCCGTAGTGGCTGGTAGTATTCCGTAGGGGTCTGTAGGGTTCCGTAGGCACCTGCAGTGTTCTGTAGGAGCCCATAGGGTTTTAGTGAGGTTCCGTTGTGTTGCTAAGGGTCTTGTAGAGTGCTGTCGGGTCCTGGAGCATTCTGTAGGGTTCCAGAGGGGCTTGTAGGGTTCTGTCGAAATCTGTAGGCTTCCCTAGGGGCCCGTGGAGTCCCGTAGATTTCCGTAGGGGCCTGTAGGGTTGTGTAAGTGCCCGCAGGGGTTGGTAGGAGCTTGTAGGGTGCCATAAGTTTCCAGAGGGTTGTGTAGGGTTCCGTAGGGGCCTGTGGTGTTCCCTAGGGGCCTGTAGAGTCTCGTGCGGTTCCGTAGGAGCCTGTGGTGTTCCCTAGGGGCCTGTAGAGTCTCGTACAGTTCCGTAGGGTCCCGTAGGTTTCCATAAGCGCCCGCAGAGGTCAGAAGGGGCCCGTACTGTTCCGTAAGGATCCATAGGGCTCCGTAGAGCTTCGTAGGTTCCCTAGAGGCCTGTAGAGTACCGCAGGAGCCAGTAGTGTTCTGTAGGGCCCCGTAGGGTTCCTTCCGTAGGGGCTGGCAGTGTTCCGTAGGGGCCTGTAGGGTTGTGTAAGTGCCCGCAGCAGTCTGTAGGAGTCTGTGGGATTCTGTAAGGTTCCGGAGGGTTCTGCAGGGTTCCGTAGGGGCCCGTAGAGTTCCGTAGTGGCTGGTAAAGTTCCGTAGGGCCCTGTGGGGTTCTATATGGACCTGTAGGGTTCCGTAGGGGCCTGCAGGGTTCTGTAAGTGCCCACAGGTGTCTGTAGGGTTCCGTAGGGGTCTGTAGGGTTCCGTAGGCGCCTGCAGTGTTCTGTAGGAGCCCATAGGGTTTTCGTGAGGTTCCGTTGTGTTGCTAAGGGTCTTGTAGAGTGCTGTCGGGTCCTGGAGTATTCTGTAGGGTTCCAGAGGGACTCGTAGGGTTCCGTCGAAATCTGTAGGCTTCCCTAGGGGCCCGTGGAGTCCCGTAGATTTCTGTAGGGGCCTGTAGGGTTGTGTAAGTGCCCGCAGGGGTTAGTAGGAGCTTGTAGGGTGCCATAAGTTTCCAGAGGGTTGTGTAGGGTTCCGTAGGGGCCTGTGGTGTTCCCTAGGGGCCTGTAGAGTCTCGTACAGTTCCGTCGGGTCCTGTAGGTTTCCATAAGCGCCCGCAGAGGTCAGAAGGGGCCCGTACTGTTCCGTAAGGATCCATAGGGCTCCGTAGAGCTTCGTAGGTTCCCTAGAGGCCTGTAGAGTACCGCAGGAGCCAGTAGTGTTCTGTAGGGGCCCGTAGAGTTCCGTAGTGGCTGGTAAAGTTCCCTAGGGCCCTGTAGCGTTCCGTAACTGCCTGCAAGGGTCTTTAGGCTTCCGTAGGGGCTGGTAGGGTTCCATAAAGTTCCGCGGGTTCCTGCAGAGTTCTGCAAGTGCCCGCAAGGGCCTGTAGGGGCCCACAGTGTTTCTGTCAGGTTCTGTAGAGTTCCGTAGGGGCCATAGGCTTCCGTAGTGGCTGGTAGTATTCCGTAGGGGTCTGTAGGGTTCCGTAGGCACCTGCAGTGTTCTGTAGGAGCCCATAGGGTTTTCGTGAGGTTCCGTTGTGTTGCTAAGGGTCCTGTAGAGTGCTGTCGGGTCCTGGAGTGTTCTGTAGGGTTCCAGAGGGGTTGTAGGGTTCTGTCAAAATCTGTAGGCTTCCCTAGGGGCCCGTGGAGTCCCGTAGATTTCCGTAGGGGCCTGTAGGGTTGTGTAAGTGCCCGCAGGGGTTGGTAGGAGCTTGTAGGGTGCCATAAGTTTCCAGAGGGTTGTGTAGGGTTCCGTAGGGGCCTGTGGTGTTCCCTAGGGGCCAGTAGAGTCTCGTACGGTTCCGTAGGGGCCTGTGGTGTTCCCTAGGGGCCTGTAGAGTCTCGTACAGTTCCGTTCGGTCCTGTAGGTTTCCATAAGCACCCGCAGAGGTCTGAAGGGGCCCGTACTGTTCCGTAAGGATCCATAGGGCTCCGTAGATCTTTGTAGGTTCCCTAGAGGCCTCTGGAGGCCTCAGGAGACAGTAGTGTTCTGTAGGGCCCCGTAGGGTTCCTTCCGTAGGGGCTGGCAGTGTTCCGTAGGGGCCTGTAGGGTTGTGTAAGTGCCCGCAGCAGTCTGTAGGAGTCTGTGGGATTCTGTAAGGTTCCGGAGGGTTCTGCAGGGTTCCGTAGGGGCCCGTAGAGTTCCGTAGTGGCTGGTAAAGTTCCGTAGGGCCCTGTGGGGTTCTTTATGGACCTGTAGGGTTCCATAGGGGCCTGCAGTGTTCTGTAAGTGCCCGTAGGTGTCTGTACGGGTCTGTAGGGTTCCGTAGGCACCTGCAGTATTCTGTAGGAGCCCATAGGGTTTTAGTGAGGTTCCGTTGTGTTGCTAAGGGTCTTGTAGAGTGCTGTCGGGTCCTGGAGTATTCTGTAGGGTTCCAGAGGGGCTCGTAGGGTTCCGTCGAAACCTGAAGGGTTCCCTAGGGGCCCGTAGAGTCCCATAGATTTCCGTAGGGGCCTGTAGGGTTGTGTAAGTGCCCGCAGGGGTTGGTAGGAGCTTGTAGGGTGCCATATGTTTCCGGAGGGTTGTGTAGGGTTCCGTAGGGGCCTGTGGTGTTCCCTAGGGGCCTGTAGAGTCTCGTACAGTTCCATAGGGTCCTGTAGGTTTCCATAAGCGCCCGCAGAGGTCAGAAGGGGCCCGTACTGTTCCGTAAGGATCCATAGGGTTCCGTAGAGCTTCGTAGGTTCCCTAGAGGCCTCTGGAGTACCGCAGGAGCCAGTAGTGTTCCGTAGGGTCCTCTAGGGTTGAGTAAGTGCCCGCAGGAGTCTGTAGGAATCCGTGGGATTCTGTAAGGTTCTGCAGGGTTCTGCAGGGTTCCGTAGGGGCCCGTAGAGTTCCGTAGTGGCTGGTAAAGTTCCCTAGGGCCCTGTACCGTTCCGTAACTGCCTGCAAGGGTCTTTAGGCTTCCGTAAGGGCTGGTAGGGTTCCATAAAGTTCCGCGGGTTCCTGCAGAGTTCTGCAAGTGCCCGCAAGGGCCTGTAGGGGCCCACAGTGTTTCTGTCAGGTTCCATAGAGTTCCGTAGGGGCCATAGGCTTCCGTAGCGGTTGGTAGTATTCCGTAGGGGTCTGTAGGGTTCCGTAGGCACCTGCAGTGTTCTGTAGGAACCCATAGGGTTTTCGTGAGGTTCCGTTGTGTTGCTAAGGGTCTTGTAGAGTGCTGTCGGGTCCTGGAGTATTCTGTAGGGTTCCAGAGGGGCTCGTAGGGTTCCGTCGAAATCTGTAGGCTTCCCTAGGGGCCCGTGGAGTCCCGTAGATTTCCGTAGGGGCCTGTAGCGTTGTGTAAGTGCCCGCAGGGGTTGGTAGGAGCTTGTAGGGTTCCATAAGTTTCCAGAGGGTTGTGTAGGGTTCCGTAGGGGCCTGTGGTGTTCCCTAGGGGCCTGTAGAGTCTCGTACGGTTCCGTAGGGGCCTGTGGTGTTCCCTTGGGGCCTGTAGAGTCTCGTACAGGTCCGTCGGGTCCTGTAGGTTTCCATAAACGCCCGCAGAGGTCTGAAGGGGCCCGTACTGTTCCGTAAGGATCCATAGGGCTCCGTAGAGCTTCGTAGGTTCCCTAGAGGCCTGTAGAGTACCGCAGGAGCCAGTAGTGTTCTGTAGGGCCCCGTAGGGTTCCTTCCGTAGGGGCTGGCAGTGTTCCGTAGGGGCCTGTAGGGTTGTGTAAGTGCCCGCAGCAGTCTGTAGGAGTCTGTGGGATTCTGTAAGGTTCCGGAGGGTTCTGCAGGGTTCCGTAGGGGCCCGTAGAGTTCCGTAGTGGCTGGTAAAGTTCCGTAGGGCCCTGTGGGGTTCTGTATGGACCTGTAGGGTTCCGTAAGGGGCCTGCAGGGTTCTGTAAGTGCCCGCAAGTGTCTGTAGGGTTCCGTAGGGGTCTGTAGGGTTCCGTAGGCGCCTGCAGTGTTCTGTAGGAGCCCATAGGGTTTTCGTGAGGTTCCGTTGTGTTGCTAAGGGTCTTGTAGAGTGCTGTCGGGTCCTGGAGTATTCTGTAGGGTTCCAGAGGGGCTCGTAGGGTTCCGTCGAAATCTGTAGGCTTCCCTAGGGGCCCGTGGAGTCCCGTAGATTTCTGTAGGGGCCTGTAGGGTTGTGTAAGTGCCCACAGGGGTTGGTAGGAGCTTGTAGGGTGCCATAAGTTTCCAGAGGGTTGTGTAGGGTTCCGTAGGGGCCTGTGGTGTTCCCTAGGGGCCTGTAGAGTCTCGTACGGTTCCGTAGGGTCCTGTAGGTTCCATAAGCGCCCGCAGAGGTCTGAAGGGGCCCGTACTGTTCCGTAAGGATCCATAGGGCTCCGTAGAGCTTCGTAGGTTCCCTAGAGGCCTGTAGAGTACCGCAGGAGCCAGTAGTGTTCTGTAGGGGCCCGTAGGGTTCCTTCCATAGGGGCTGGCAGTGTTCCGTAGGGTCCTCTAGGGTTGAGTAAGTGCCCGCAGGAGTCTGTAGGAATCCATGGGATTCTGTAAGGTTCTGGAGGGTTCTGCAGGGTTCCGTAGGGGCCCGTAGAGTTCCGTAGTGGCTGGTAAAGTTCCCTAGGGCCCTGTACCGTTCCGTAACTGCCTGCAAGGGTCTTTAGGCTTCCGTAGGGGCTGGTAGGGTTCCATAAAGTTCCGCGGGTTCCTGCAGAGTTCTGCAAGTGCCCGCAAGGGCCTGTAGGGGCCCACAGTGTTTCTGTCAGGTTCCGTAGAGTTCCGTAGGGGCCATAGGTTTCCGTAGCGGCTGGTAGTATTCTGTAGTGGTCTGTAGGGTTCCATAGGCGCCTGCAGTGTTCTGTAGGAGCCCATAGGGTTTTCGTGAGGTTCCGTTGTGTTGCTAAGGGTCTTGTAGAGTGCTGTCGGGTCCTGGAGTATTCTGTAGGGTTCCAGAGGGGCTCGTAGGGTTCTGTCGAAATCTGTAGGCTTCCCTAGGGGCCCGTGGAGTCCCGTAGATTTCTATAGGGGCCTGTAGGGTTGTGTAAGTGTCCGCAGGGGTTAGTAGGAGCTTGTAGGGTTCCATAAGTTTCCAGAGGGTTGTGTAGGGTTCCGTAGGGGCCTGTGGTGTTCCCTAGGGGCCTGTAGAGTCTCGTACAGTTCCGTTCGGTCCTGTAGGTTTCCATAAGCACCCGCAGAGGTCTGAAGGGGCCCGTACTGTTCCGTAAGGATCCATAGGGCTCCGTAGATCTTTGTAGGTTCCCTAGAGGCCTCTGGAGGCCTCAGGAGACAGTAGTGTTCTGTAGGGCCCCGTAGGGTTCCTTCCGTAGGGGCTGGCAGTGTTCCGTAGGGGCCTGTAGGGTTGTGTAAGTGCCCGCAGCAGTCTGTAGGAGTCTGTGGGATTCTGTAAGGTTCCGGAGGGTTCTGCAGGGTTCCGTAGGGGCCCGTAGAGTTCCGTAGTGGCTGGTAAAGTTCCGTAGGGCCCTGTGGGGTTCTTTATGGACCTGTAGGGTTCCGTAGGGGCCTGCAGTGTTCTGTAAGTGCCCGTAGGTGTCTGTACGGGTCTGTAGGGTTCCGTAGGCACCTGCAGTATTCTGTAGGAGCCCATAGGGTTTTAGTGAGGTTCCGTTGTGTTGCTAAGGGTCTTGTAGAGTGCTGTCGGGTCCTGGAGTATTCTGTAGGGTTCCAGAGGGGCTCGTAGGGTTCCGTCGAAACCTGAAGGGTTCCCTAGGGGCCCGTAGAGTCCCATAGATTTCCGTAGGGGCCTGTAGGGTTGTGTAAGTGCCCGCAGGGGTTGGTAGGAGCTTGTAGGGTGCCATATGTTTCCGGAGGGTTGTGTAGGGTTCCGTAGGGGCCTGTGGTGTTCCCTAGGGGCCTGTAGAGTCTCGTACAGTTCCGTAGGGTCCTGTAGGTTTCCATAAGCGCCCGCAGAGGTCTGAAGGGGCCCGTACTGTTCCGTAAGGATCCATAGGGTTCCGTAGAGCTTCGTAGGTTCCCTAGAGGCCTCTGGAGTACCGCAGGAGCCAGTAGTGTTCCGTAGGGTCCTCTAGGGTTGAGTAAGTGCCCGCAGGAGTCTGTAGGAATCCATGGGATTCTGTAAGGTTCTGGAGGGTTCTGCAGGGTTCCGTAGGGGCCCGTAGAGTTCCGTAGTGGCTGGTAAAGTTCCCTAGGGCCCTGTACCGTTCCGTAACTGCCTGCAAGGGTCTTTAGGCTTCCGTAGGGGCTGGTAGGGTTCCATAAAGTTCCGCGGGTTCCTGCAGAGTTCTGCAAGTGCCCGCAAGGGCCTGTAGGGGCGCACAGTGTTTCTGTCAGGTTCCGTAGAGTTCCGTAGGGGCCATAGGCTTCCGTAGTGGCTGGTAGTATTCCGTAGGGGTCTGTAGGGTTCCGTAGGCACCTGCAGTGTTCTGTAGGAGCCCATAGGGTTTTAGTGAGGTTCCGTTGTGTTGCTAAGGGTCTTGTAGAGTGCTGTCGGGTCCTGGAGCATTCTGTAGGGTTCCAGAGGGGCTTGTAGGGTTCTGTCGAAATCTGTAGGCTTCCCTAGGGGCCCGTGGAGTCCCGTAGATTTCCGTAGGGGCCTGTAGGGTTGTGTAAGTGCCCGCAGGGGTTGGTAGGAGCTTGTAGGGTGCCATAAGTTTCCAGAGGGTTGTGTAGGGTTCCGTAGGGGCCTGTGGTGTTCCCTAGGGGCCTGTAGAGTCTCGTGCGGTTCCGTAGGAGCCTGTGGTGTTCCCTAGGGGCCTGTAGAGTCTCGTACAGTTCCGTAGGGTCCCGTAGGTTTCCATAAGCGCCCGCAGAGGTCAGAAGGGGCCCGTACTGTTCCGTAAGGATCCATAGGGCTCCGTAGAGCTTCGTAGGTTCCCTAGAGGCCTGTAGAGTACCGCAGGAGCCAGTAGTGTTCTGTAGGGCCCCGTAGGGTTCCTTCCGTAGGGGCTGGCAGTGTTCCGTAGGGGCCTGTAGGGTTGTGTAAGTGCCCGCAGCAGTCTGTAGGAGTCTGTGGGATTCTGTAAGGTTCCGGAGGGTTCTGCAGGGTTCCGTAGGGGCCCGTAGAGTTCCGTAGTGGCTGGTAAAGTTCCGTAGGGCCCTGTGGGGTTCTATATGGACCTGTAGGGTTCCGTAGGGGCCTGCAGGGTTCTGTAAGTGCCCACAGGTGTCTGTAGGGTTCCGTAGGGGTCTGTAGGGTTCCGTAGGCGCCTGCAGTGTTCTGTAGGAGCCCATAGGGTTTTCGTGAGGTTCCGTTGTGTTGCTAAGGGTCTTGTAGAGTGCTGTCGGGTCCTGGAGTATTCTGTAGGGTTCCAGAGGGACTCGTAGGGTTCCGTCGAAATCTGTAGGCTTCCCTAGGGGCCCGTGGAGTCCCGTAGATTTCTGTAGGGGCCTGTAGGGTTGTGTAAGTGCCCGCAGGGGTTAGTAGGAGCTTGTAGGGTGCCATAAGTTTCCAGAGGGTTGTGTAGGGTTCCGTAGGGGCCTGTGGTGTTCCCTAGGGGCCTGTAGAGTCTCGTACAGTTCCGTCGGGTCCTGTAGGTTTCCATAAGCGCCCGCAGAGGTCAGAAGGGGCCCGTACTGTTCCGTAAGGATCCATAGGGCTCCGTAGAGCTTCGTAGGTTCCCTAGAGGCCTGTAGAGTACCGCAGGAGCCAGTAGTGTTCTGTAGGGGCCCGTAGAGTTCCGTAGTGGCTGGTAAAGTTCCCTAGGGCCCTGTAGCGTTCCGTAACTGCCTGCAAGGGTCTTTAGGCTTCCGTAGGGGCTGGTAGGGTTCCATAAAGTTCCGCGGGTTCCTGCAGAGTTCTGCAAGTGCCCGCAAGGGCCTGTAGGGGCCCACAGTGTTTCTGTCAGGTTCCGTAGAGTTCCGTAGGGGCCATAGGCTTCCGTAGTGGCTGGTAGTATTCCGTAGGGGTCTGTAGGGTTCCGTAGGCACCTGCAGTGTTCTGTAGGAGCCCATAGGGTTTTCGTGAGGTTCCGTTGTGTTGCTAAGGGTCCTGTAGAGTGCTGTCGGGTCCTGGAGTGTTCTGTAGGGTTCCAGAGGGGTTGTAGGGTTCTGTCAAAATCTGTAGGCTTCCCTAGGGGCCCGTGGAGTCCCGTAGATTTCCGTAGGGGCCTGTAGGGTTGTGTAAGTGCCCGCAGGGGTTGGTAGGAGCTTGTAGGGTGCCATAAGTTTCCAGAGGGTTGTGTAGGGTTCCGTAGGGGCCTGTGGTGTTCCCTAGGGGCCAGTAGAGTCTCGTACGGTTCCGTAGGGGCCTGTGGTGTTCCCTAGGGGCCTGTAGAGTCTCGTACAGTTCCGTTCGGTCCTGTAGGTTTCCATAAGCACCCGCAGAGGTCTGAAGGGGCCCGTACTGTTCCGTAAGGATCCATAGGGCTCCGTAGATCTTTGTAGGTTCCCTAGAGGCCTCTGGAGGCCTCAGGAGACAGTAGTGTTCTGTAGGGCCCCGTAGGGTTCCTTCCGTAGGGGCTGGCAGTGTTCCGTAGGGGCCTGTAGGGTTGTGTAAGTGCCCGCAGCAGTCTGTAGGAGTCTGTGGGATTCTGTAAGGTTCCGGAGGGTTCTGCAGGGTTCCGTAGGGGCCCGTAGAGTTCCGTAGTGGCTGGTAAAGTTCCGTAGGGCCCTGTGGGGTTCTTTATGGACCTGTAGGGTTCCATAGGGGCCTGCAGTGTTCTGTAAGTGCCCGTAGGTGTCTGTACGGGTCTGTAGGGTTCCGTAGGCACCTGCAGTATTCTGTAGGAGCCCATAGGGTTTTAGTGAGGTTCCGTTGTGTTGCTAAGGGTCTTGTAGAGTGCTGTCGGGTCCTGGAGTATTCTGTAGGGTTCCAGAGGGGCTCGTAGGGTTCCGTCGAAACCTGAAGGGTTCCCTAGGGGCCCGTAGAGTCCCATAGATTTCCGTAGGGGCCTGTAGGGTTGTGTAAGTGCCCGCAGGGGTTGGTAGGAGCTTGTAGGGTGCCATATGTTTCCGGAGGGTTGTGTAGGGTTCCGTAGGGGCCTGTGGTGTTCCCTAGGGGCCTGTAGAGTCTCGTACAGTTCCATAGGGTCCTGTAGGTTTCCATAAGCGCCCGCAGAGGTCAGAAGGGGCCCGTACTGTTCCGTAAGGATCCATAGGGTTCCGTAGAGCTTCGTAGGTTCCCTAGAGGCCTCTGGAGTACCGCAGGAGCCAGTAGTGTTCCGTAGGGTCCTCTAGGGTTGAGTAAGTGCCCGCAGGAGTCTGTAGGAATCCGTGGGATTCTGTAAGGTTCTGCAGGGTTCTGCAGGGTTCCGTAGGGGCCCGTAGAGTTCCGTAGTGGCTGGTAAAGTTCCCTAGGGCCCTGTACCGTTCCGTAACTGCCTGCAAGGGTCTTTAGGCTTCCGTAAGGGCTGGTAGGGTTCCATAAAGTTCCGCGGGTTCCTGCAGAGTTCTGCAAGTGCCCGCAAGGGCCTGTAGGGGCCCACAGTGTTTCTGTCAGGTTCCATAGAGTTCCGTAGGGGCCATAGGCTTCCGTAGCGGTTGGTAGTATTCCGTAGGGGTCTGTAGGGTTCCGTAGGCACCTGCAGTGTTCTGTAGGAACCCATAGGGTTTTCGTGAGGTTCCGTTGTGTTGCTAAGGGTCTTGTAGAGTGCTGTCGGGTCCTGGAGTATTCTGTAGGGTTCCAGAGGGGCTCGTAGGGTTCCGTCGAAATCTGTAGGCTTCCCTAGGGGCCCGTGGAGTCCCGTAGATTTCCGTAGGGGCCTGTAGCGTTGTGTAAGTGCCCGCAGGGGTTGGTAGGAGCTTGTAGGGTTCCATAAGTTTCCAGAGGGTTGTGTAGGGTTCCGTAGGGGCCTGTGGTGTTCCCTAGGGGCCTGTAGAGTCTCGTACGGTTCCGTAGGGGCCTGTGGTGTTCCCTTGGGGCCTGTAGAGTCTCGTACAGGTCCGTCGGGTCCTGTAGGTTTCCATAAACGCCCGCAGAGGTCTGAAGGGGCCCGTACTGTTCCGTAAGGATCCATAGGGCTCCGTAGAGCTTCGTAGGTTCCCTAGAGGCCTGTAGAGTACCGCAGGAGCCAGTAGTGTTCTGTAGGGCCCCGTAGGGTTCCTTCCGTAGGGGCTGGCAGTGTTCCGTAGGGGCCTGTAGGGTTGTGTAAGTGCCCGCAGCAGTCTGTAGGAGTCTGTGGGATTCTGTAAGGTTCCGGAGGGTTCTGCAGGGTTCCGTAGGGGCCCGTAGAGTTCCGTAGTGGCTGGTAAAGTTCCGTAGGGCCCTGTGGGGTTCTGTATGGACCTGTAGGGTTCCGTAGGGGCCTGCAGGGTTCTGTAAGTGCCCGCAAGTGTCTGTAGGGTTCCGTAGGGGTCTGTAGGGTTCCGTAGGCGCCTGCAGTGTTCTGTAGGAGCCCATAGGGTTTTCGTGAGGTTCCGTTGTGTTGCTAAGGGTCTTGTAGAGTGCTGTCGGGTCCTGGAGTATTCTGTAGGGTTCCAGAGGGGCTCGTAGGGTTCCGTCGAAATCTGTAGGCTTCCCTAGGGGCCCGTGGAGTCCCGTAGATTTCTGTAGGGGCCTGTAGGGTTGTGTAAGTGCCCACAGGGGTTGGTAGGAGCTTGTAGGGTGCCATAAGTTTCCAGAGGGTTGTGTAGGGTTCCGTAGGGGCCTGTGGTGTTCCCTAGGGGCCTGTAGAGTCTCGTACGGTTCCGTAGGGTCCTGTAGGTTCCATAAGCGCCCGCAGAGGTCTGAAGGGGCCCGTACTGTTCCGTAAGGATCCATAGGGCTCCGTAGAGCTTCGTAGGTTCCCTAGAGGCCTGTAGAGTACCGCAGGAGCCAGTAGTGTTCTGTAGGGGCCCGTAGGGTTCCTTCCATAGGGGCTGGCAGTGTTCCGTAGGGTCCTCTAGGGTTGAGTAAGTGCCCGCAGGAGTCTGTAGGAATCCATGGGATTCTGTAAGGTTCTGGAGGGTTCTGCAGGGTTCCGTAGGGGCCCGTAGAGTTCCGTAGTGGCTGGTAAAGTTCCCTAGGGCCCTGTACCGTTCCGTAACTGCCTGCAAGGGTCTTTAGGCTTCCGTAGGGGCTGGTAGGGTTCCATAAAGTTCCGCGGGTTCCTGCAGAGTTCTGCAAGTGCCCGCAAGGGCCTGTAGGGGCCCACAGTGTTTCTGTCAGGTTCCGTAGAGTTCCGTAGGGGCCATAGGTTTCCGTAGCGGCTGGTAGTATTCTGTAGTGGTCTGTAGGGTTCCATAGGCGCCTGCAGTGTTCTGTAGGAGCCCATAGGGTTTTCGTGAGGTTCCGTTGTGTTGCTAAGGGTCTTGTAGAGTGCTGTCGGGTCCTGGAGTATTCTGTAGGGTTCCAGAGGGGCTCGTAGGGTTCTGTCGAAATCTGTAGGCTTCCCTAGGGGCCCGTGGAGTCCCGTAGATTTCTATAGGGGCCTGTAGGGTTGTGTAAGTGTCCGCAGGGGTTAGTAGGAGCTTGTAGGGTTCCATAAGTTTCCAGAGGGTTGTGTAGGGTTCCGTAGGGGCCTGTGGTGTTCCCTAGGGGCCTGTAGAGTCTCGTACAGTTCCGTTCGGTCCTGTAGGTTTCCATAAGCACCCGCAGAGGTCTGAAGGGGCCCGTACTGTTCCGTAAGGATCCATAGGGCTCCGTAGATCTTTGTAGGTTCCCTAGAGGCCTCTGGAGGCCTCAGGAGACAGTAGTGTTCTGTAGGGCCCCGTAGGGTTCCTTCCGTAGGGGCTGGCAGTGTTCCGTAGGGGCCTGTAGGGTTGTGTAAGTGCCCGCAGCAGTCTGTAGGAGTCTGTGGGATTCTGTAAGGTTCCGGAGGGTTCTGCAGGGTTCCGTAGGGGCCCGTAGAGTTCCGTAGTGGCTGGTAAAGTTCCGTAGGGCCCTGTGGGGTTCTTTATGGACCTGTAGGGTTCCGTAGGGGCCTGCAGTGTTCTGTAAGTGCCCGTAGGTGTCTGTACGGGTCTGTAGGGTTCCGTAGGCACCTGCAGTATTCTGTAGGAGCCCATAGGGTTTTAGTGAGGTTCCGTTGTGTTGCTAAGGGTCTTGTAGAGTGCTGTCGGGTCCTGGAGTATTCTGTAGGGTTCCAGAGGGGCTCGTAGGGTTCCGTCGAAACCTGAAGGGTTCCCTAGGGGCCCGTAGAGTCCCATAGATTTCCGTAGGGGCCTGTAGGGTTGTGTAAGTGCCCGCAGGGGTTGGTAGGAGCTTGTAGGGTGCCATATGTTTCCGGAGGGTTGTGTAGGGTTCCGTAGGGGCCTGTGGTGTTCCCTAGGGGCCTGTAGAGTCTCGTACAGTTCCGTAGGGTCCTGTAGGTTTCCATAAGCGCCCGCAGAGGTCTGAAGGGGCCCGTACTGTTCCGTAAGGATCCATAGGGTTCCGTAGAGCTTCGTAGGTTCCCTAGAGGCCTCTGGAGTACCGCAGGAGCCAGTAGTGTTCCGTAGGGTCCTCTAGGGTTGAGTAAGTGCCCGCAGGAGTCTGTAGGAATCCGTGGGATTCTGTAAGGTTCTGCAGGGTTCTGCAGGGTTCCGTAGGGGCCCGTAGAGTTCCGTAGTGGCTGGTAAAGTTCCCTAGGGCCCTGTACCGTTCCGTAACTGCCTGCAAGGGTCTTTAGGCTTCCGTAAGGGCTGGTAGGGTTCCATAAAGTTCCGCGGGTTCCTGCAGAGTTCTGCAAGTGCCCGCAAGGGCCTGTAGGGGCCCACAGTGTTTCTGTCAGGTTCCATAGAGTTCCGTAGGGGCCATAGGCTTCCGTAGCGGTTGGTAGTATTCCGTAGGGGTCTGTAGGGTTCCGTAGGCACCTGCAGTGTTCTGTAGGAACCCATAGGGTTTTCGTGAGGTTCCGTTGTGTTGCTAAGGGTCTTGTAGAGTGCTGTCGGGTCCTGGAGTATTCTGTAGGGTTCCAGAGGGGCTCGTAGGGTTCCGTCGAAATCTGTAGGCTTCCCTAGGGGCCCGTGGAGTCCCGTAGATTTCCGTAGGGGCCTGTAGCGTTGTGTAAGTGCCCGCAGGGGTTGGTAGGAGCTTGTAGGGTGCCATAAGTTTCCAGAGGGTTGTGTAGGGTTCCGTAGGGGCCTGTGGTGTTCCCTAGGGGCCTGTAGAGTCTCGTACGGTTCCGTAGGGGCCTGTGGTGTTCCCTTGGGGCCTGTAGAGTCTCGTACAGGTCCGTCGGGTCCTGTAGGTTTCCATAAACGCCCGCAGAGGTCTGAAGGGGCCCGTACTGTTCCGTAAGGATCCATAGGGCTCCGTAGAGCTTCGTAGGTTCCCTAGAGGCCTCTGGAGTACCGCAGGAGCCAGTAGTGTTCTGTAGGGCCCCGTAGGGTTCCTTCCGTAGGGGCTGGCAGTGTTCCGTAGGGGCCTGTAGGGTTGTGTAAGTGCCCGCAGCAGTCTGTAGGAGTCTGTGGGATTCTGTAAGGTTCCGGAGGGTTCTGCAGGGTTCCGTAGGGGCCCGTAGAGTTCCGTAGTGGCTGGTAAAGTTCCGTAGGGCCCTGTGGGGTTCTGTATGGACCTGTAGGGTTCCGTAGGGGCCTGCAGGGTTCTGTAAGTGCCCGCAAGTGTCTGTAGGGTTCCGTAGGGGTCTGTAGGGTTCCGTAGGCGCCTGCAGTGTTCTGTAGGAGCCCATAGGGTTTTCGTGAGGTTCCGTTGTGTTGCTAAGGGTCTTGTAGAGTGCTGTCGGGTCCTGGAGTATTCTGTAGGGTTCCAGAGGGGCTCGTAGGGTTCCGTCGAAATCTGTAGGCTTCCCTAGGGGCCCGTGGAGTCCCGTAGATTTCTGTAGGGGCCTGTAGGGTTGTGTAAGTGCCCGCAGGGGTTGGTAGGAGCTTGTAGGGTGCCATAAGTTTCCAGAGGGTTGTGTAGGGTTCCGTAGGGGCCTGTGGTGTTCCCTAGGGGCCTGTAGAGTCTCGTACGGTTCCGTAGGGTCCTGTAGGTTTCCATAAGCGCCCGCAGAGGTCTGAAGGGGCCCGTACTGTTCCGTAAGGATCCATAGGGCTCCGTAGAGCTTCGTAGGTTCCCTAGAGGCCTGTAGAGTACCGCAGGAGCCAGTAGTGTTCTGTAGGGGCCCGTAGGGTTCCTTCCATAGGGGCTGGCAGTGTTCCGTAGGGTCCTCTAGGGTTGAGTAAGTGCCCGCAGGAGTCTGTAGGAATCCATGGGATTCTGTAAGGTTCTGGAGGGTTCTGCAGGGTTCCGTAGGGGCCCGTAGAGTTCCGTAGTGGCTGGTAAAGTTCCCTAGGGCCCTGTACCGTTCCGTAACTGCCTGCAAGGGTCTTTAGGCTTCCGTAGGGGCTGGTAGGGTTCCATAAAGTTCCGCGGGTTCCTGCAGAGTTCTGCAAGTGCCCGCAAGGGCCTGTAGGGGCGCACAGTGTTTCTGTCAGGTTCCGTAGAGTTCCGTAGGGGCCATAGGTTTCCGTAGCGGCTGGTAGTATTCTGTAGGGGTCTGTAGGGTTCCGTAGGCACCTGCAGTGTTCTGTAGGAGCCCATAGGGTTTTCGTGAGGTTCCGTTGTGTTGCTAAGGGTCTTGTAGAGTGCTGTCGGGTCCTGGAGTATTCTGTAGGGTTCCAGAGGGGCTCGTAGGGTTCTGTCGAAATCTGTAGGCTTCCCTAGGGGCCCGTGGAGTCCCGTAGATTTCTATAGGGGCCTGTAGGGTTGTGTAAGTGTCCGCAGGGGTTAGTAGGAGCTTGTAGGGTTCCATAAGTTTCCAGAGGGTTGTGTAGGGTTCCGTAGGGGCCTGTGGTGTTCCCTAGGGGCCTGTAGAGTCTCGTACAGTTCCATAGGGTCCTGTAGGTTTCCATAAGCGCCCGCAGAGGTCAGAAGGGGCCCGTACTGTTCCGTAAGGATCCATAGGGTTCCGTAGATCTTTGTAGGTTCCCTAGAGGCCTCTGGAGTACCGCAGGAGCCAGTAGTGTTCTGTAGGGCCCCATAGGGTTCCTTCCATAGGGGCTGGCAGTGTTCCGTAGGGGCCTGTAGGGTTGTGTAAGTGCCCGCAGCAGTCTGTAGGAGTCTGTGGGATTCTGTAAGGTTCCGGAGGGTTCTGCAGGGTTCCGTAGGGGCCCGTAGAGTTCGGTAGTGGCTGGTAAAGTTCCGTAGGGCCCTGTGGGGTTCTGTATGGACCTGTAGGGTTCCGTAGGAACCTGCAGGGTTCTGTAGGACCCCATAGGGTTTTCGTGAGGTTCCGTTGTGTTGCTAAGGGTCTTGTAGAGTGCTGTCGGGTCCTGGAGTATTCTGTAGGGTTCCAGAGGGGCTCGTAGGGTGTTTGGCAGGATGTTCGGCATATTGGAGGCCGGAGCTGGGAAATATGAAAAAAGGTGCTTTTGAGGATAGAGTGGCCAGGAAAGCCCGCAGCCCCAAAGTCTGGGTGGCAATGCAAGTAGTTCCCAGAGGCGTTCATAAAAAGCAAGAGTTGTTTGGGCTGACACCTTTGCTGTGGGAGCCAGGCCAGGATGTTCAGAATATTGGAGGCCGGTGCTAGGATTAAGTGAAAAAAGGTGCTTTTGAGGATAGAGTGGCCAGGAAAGCCCGCAGCCCCAAAGTCTGGGTGGCAATGCAAGTAGTTCCCAGAGTCCTTGAAAGAAAACAAGAGTTGTTCTGGCTGCCACCTTGGGTGTGGGAGCCAGGCCAGGATGTCCGGCATATTGGAGGCCGGAGCTGGGAAATATGAAATAAGGTGCTTTTGAGGATAGAGTGGCCAGGAAAGCCCGCAGCCCCAAAGTGTGGGTGGCAATGCAAGTAGTTCCCAGAGTCCTTGAAAGAAAACAAGAGTTGTTCTGGTTGCCACCTTGGCTGTGGGAGCCAGGCCAGGATGTTCGGCATATTGGAGGCCGGAGCTGGGAAATATGAAAAAAAGGTGCTTTTGAGGATAGAGTGGCCAGGAAAGCCCGCAGCCCCAAAGTCTGGGTGGCAAGGCAAGTAGTTCCCAGAGTCCTTGAAAGAAAACAAGAGTTGTTCTGGCTGCCACCTTGGCTGTGGGAGTCAGCTCCGGATGTTCGGCATATTGGAGGCCGGTGCTGGGAAATATGAAAAAAAGGTGCTTTTTAGGATAGAGTGGCCAGGAAAGCCCGCAGCCCCAAAGTCTGGGTGGCAATGCAAGGAGTTCCCAGCGGCGTTCATAAAAAGCAAGAGTTGTTTGGGCTGCCACCTTGGCTGTGGGAGCCAGGCCAGGATGTTCGGAATATTGGAGGCAGGTGCTGGGATTAAGTGAAAAAAGGTGCCTTTGAGGATAGAGTGGCCAGGAAAGCCCGCAGCCCCATAGTCTGCGTGGCAATGCAAGTAGTTCCCAGAGTCCTTGAAAGAAAACAAGAGTTGTTTGGGCTGCCACCTTGGGTGTGGGAGCCAGGCCAGGATGTTCGGCATATTGGAGGCCGGAGCTGGGAAATATGAAAAAAGGTGCTTTTGAGGATAGAGTGGCCAGGAAAGCCCGCAGCCCCAAAGTCTGGGTGGCAAGGCAAGTAGTTCCCAGAGGTGTTCATAAAAAGCAAGAGTTGTTCTGGCTGCCACCTTGGGTGTGGGAGCCAGGCCAGGATGTCCGGCATATTGGAGGCCAGAGCTGGGAAATATGAAAAAAGGTGCTTTTGAGGATAGAGTGGCCAGGAAAGCCCGCAGCCCCAAAGTCTGGGTGGCAAGGCAAGTAGTTCCCAGAGTCCTTGAAAGAAAACAAGAGTTGTTCTGGCTGCCACCTTGGCTGTGGGAGCCAGGCCAGGATGTTCGGCATATTGGAGGCCGGAGCTGGGAAATATGAAAAAAGGTGCTTTTGAGGATAGAGTGGCCAGGAAAGCCCGCAGCCCCGAAGTCTGGGTGGCAAGGCAAGTAGTTCCCAGAGGTGTTCATAAAAAGCAAGAGTTGTTTGGGCTGCCACCTTGGCTGTGGGAGCCAGGCCAGGATGTCCGGCATATTGGAGGCCGGAGCTGGGAAATATGAAAAAAGGTGCTTTTGAGGATAGAGTGGCCAGGAAAGCCCGCAGCCCCAAAGTCTGGGTGGCAATGCAAGTAGTTCCCAGAGTCCTTGAAAGAAAACAAGAGTTGTTCTGGCTGCCACCTTGGCTGTGGGAGCCAGGCCAGGATGTTCGGCATATTGGAGGCCGATGCTGTGAAATATGAAAAAAAGGTGCTTTTGAGAATAGAGTTGCCTGGAAAGCCCGCAGCCCCAAAGTCTGGGTGGCAATGCAAGTAGTTCCCAGAGGTGTTCATAAAAAGCAAGAGTTGTTCTGGCTGCCACCTTGGGTGTGGGAGCCAGGCCAGGATGTCCGGCATATTGCAGGCCGGTGCTGGGAAATATGAAAAAAGGTGCTTTTGAGGATAGAGTGGCCAGGAAAGCCCGCAGCCCCAAAGTCTGGGTGGCAATGCAAGGAGTTCCCAGAGGTGTTCATAAAAAGCAAGAGTTGTTCTGGTTGCCACCTTGGGTGTGGGAGCCAGGCCAGGTTGTCTGGCATATTGGTGGCCGGTGCTGGGAAATATGAAAAAAGGTGCTTTTGAGGATAGAGTGGCCAGGAAAGCCCGCAGCCCCAAAGTCTGGGTGGCAAGGCAAGTAGTTCCCAGAGTCCTTGAAAGAAAACAAGAGTTGTTCTGGCTGCCACCTTGGCTGTGGGAGTCAGCTCCGGCTGTTCGGCATATTGGAGGCCGGTGCTGGGAAATATGAAAAAAGGTGCTTTTGAGGATAGAGTGGCCAGGAAAGCCCGCAGCCCCAAAGTCTGGGTGGCAATGCAAGTAGTTCCCAGAGGCGTTCATAAAAAGCAAGAGTTGTTTGGGCTGCCACCTTTTCTGTGGGAGTCAGCTCTGGATGTTCGGAATATTGGAGGCAGGTGCTAGGATTAAGTGAAAAAAGGTGCTTTTGAGGATAGAGTGGCCAGGAAAGCCCGCAGCCCCAAAGTCTGGGTGGCAAGGCAAGTAGTTCCCAGAGTCCTTGAAAGAAAACAAGAGTTGTTCTGGCTGCCACCTTGGCTGTGGGAGCCAGGCCAGGATGTTCGGCATATTGGAGGCCGGTGCTGGGAAATATGAAAAAAGGTGCTTTTGAGGATAGAGTGGCCAGGAAAGCCCGCAGCCCCAAAGTCTGGGTGGCAAGGCAAGTAGTTCCCAGCGGCGTTCATAAAAAGCAAGAGTTGTTTGGGCTGCCACCTTGGGTGTGGGAGCCAGGCCAGGATGTCTGGCATATTGGAGGCCAGAGCTGGGAAATATGAAAAAAGGTGCCTTTGAGGATAGAGTGTCCAGGAAAGCCCGCAGCCCCAAAGTCTGGGTGGCAATGCAAGTAGTTCCCAGAGTCCTTGAAAGAAAACAAGAGTTGTTCTGGCTGCCACCTTGGCTGTGGGAGCCAGGCCAGGATGTTCGGCATATTGGAGGCCGGAGCTGGGAAATATGAAAAAAGGTGCTTTTGAGGATAGAGTGGCCAGGATAGCCCGCAGCCCTAAAGTCTGGGTGGCAATGCAAGTAGTTCCCAGAGGCGTTCATAAAAAGCAAGAGTTGTTTGGGCTGCCACCTTGGCTGTGGGAGCCAGGCCAGGATGTCCGGCATATTGGAGGCCGGAGCTGGGAAATATGAAAAAAGGTGCTTTTGAGGATAGAGTGGCCAGGAAAGCCCGCAGCCCCAAAGTCTGGGTGGCAATGCAAGTAGTTCCCAGAGTCCTTGAAAGAAAACAAGAGTTGTTCTGGCTGCCACCTTGGCTGTGGGAGTCAGCTCCGGATGTTCGGCATATTGGAGGCCGGTGCTGGGAAATATGAAAAAAGGTGCTTTTGAGGATAGAGTGGCCAGGATAGCCCGCAGCCCTAAAGTCTGGGTGGCAATGCAAGTAGTTCCCAGAGGCGTTCATAAAAAGCAAGAGTTGTTTGGGCTGCCACCTTGGCTGTGGGAGCCAGGCCAGGATGTCCGGCATATTGGAGGCCGGAGCTGGGAAATATGAAAAAAGGTGCTTTTGAGGATAGAGTGGCCAGGAAAGCCCGCAGCCCCAAAGTCTGGGTGGCAATGCAAGTAGTTCCCAGAGTCCTTGAAAGAAAACAAGAGTTGTTCTGGCTGCCACCTTGGCTGTGGGAGTCAGCTCCGGATGTTCGGCATATTGGAGGCCGGTGCTGGGAAATATGAAAAAAGGTGCTTTTGAGGATAGAGTGGCCAGGAAAGCCCGCAGCCCCAAAGTCTGGGTGGCAATGCAAGTAGTTCCCAGAGGCGTTCATAAAAAGCAAGAGTTGTTTGGGCTGCCACCTTGGCTGTGGGAGCCAGGCCAGGATGTTCGGAATCTTAGAGGCAGGTGCTGGGAAATATGAAAAAAGGTGCTTTTGAGGATAGAGTGGCCAGGAAAGCCCGCAGCCCCAAAGTCTGGGTGGCAATGCAAGTAATTCCCAGAGTCCTTGAAAGAAAACAAGAGTTGTTCTGGCTGCCACCTTGGGTGTGGGAGCCAGGCCAGGATGTTCGGCATATTGGAGGCCGGAGCTGGGAAATATGAAAAAAGGTGCTTTTGAGGATAGAGTGGCCAGGAAAGCCCGCAGCCCCAAAGTCTGGGTGGCAATGCAAGTAGTTCCCAGAGTCCTTGAAAGAAAACAAGAGTTGTTCTGGCTGCCACCTTGGCTGTGGGAGTCAGCTCCGGATGTTCGGCATATTGGAGGCCAGTGCTGGGAAATATGAAAAAAAGGTGCTTTTGAGGATAGAGTGGCCAGGAAAGCCCGCAGCCCCAAAGTCTGGGTGGCAATGCAAGTAGTTCCCAGAGGCGTTCATAAAAAGCAAGAGTTGTTTGGGCTGCCACCTTTGCTGTGGGAGCCAGGCCAGGATGTTCGGAATATTGGAGGCCAGTGCTAGGATTAAGTGAAAAAAGGTGCCTTTGAGGATAGAGTGGCCAGGAAAGCCCGCAGCCCCGAAGTCTGGGTGGCAAGGCAAGTAGTTCCCAGAGTCCTTGAAAGAAAACAAGAGTTGTTCTGGCTGCCACCTTGGCTGTGGGAGCCAGGCCAGGATGTTCGGCATATTGGAGGCCGGTGCTGGGAAATATGAAAAAAGGTGCTTTTGAGGATAGAGTGGCCAGGAAAGCCCGCAGCCCCAAAGTCTGGGTGGCAATGCAAGTAATTCCCAGAGTCCTTGAAAGAAAACAAGAGTTGTTCTGGCTGCCACCTTGGCTGTGGGAGCCAGGCCAGGATGTTCGGCATATTGGAGGCCGGAGCTGGGAAATATGAAAAAAGGTGCTTTTGAGGATAGAGTGGCCAGGAAAGCCCGCAGCCCCAAAGTCTGGGTGGCAAGGCAAGTAGTTCCCAGAGGTGTTCATAAAAAGCAAGAGTTGTTTGGGCTGCCACCTTGGCTGTGGGAGCCAGGCCAGGATGTCCGGCATATTGGAGGCCGGAGCTGGGAAATATGAAAAAAGGTGCTTTTGAGGATAGAGTGGCCAGGAAAGCCCGCAGCCCCAAAGTCTGGGTGGCAATGCAAGTAGTTCCCAGAGTCCTTGAAAGAAAACAAGAGTTGTTCTGGCTGCCACCTTGGCTTTGGGAGTCAGCACCGGATGTTCGGCATATTGGAGGCCGATGCTGGGAAATATGAAAAAAAGGTGCTTTTGAGGATAGAGTTGCCTGGAAAGCCCGCAGCCCCAAAGTCTGGGTGGCAAGGCAAGTAGTTCCCAGAGGTGTTCATAAAAAGCAAGAGTTGTTTGGGCTGCCACCTTGGCTGTGGGAGCCAGGCCAGGATGTTCGGAATATTGGAGGCCGGAGCTGGGAAATATGAAAAAAGGTGCTTTTGAGGATAGATTGGCCAGGAAAGCCCGCAGCCCCAAAGTCTGGGTGGCAAGGCAAGTAGTTCCCAGAGGTGTTCATAAAAAGCAAGAGTTGTTTGGGCTGCCACCTTGGGTGTGGGAGCCAGGCCAGGATGTCCGGCATATTGGAGGCCGGTGCTGGGAAATATGAAAAAAGGTGCTTTTGAGGATAGAGTGGCCAGGAAAGCCCGCAGCCCCAAAGTCTGGGTGGCAATGCAAGGAGTTCCCAGAGGTGTTCATAAAAAGCAAGAGTTGTTCTGGTTGCCACCTTGGGTGTGGGAGCCAGGCCAGGATGTCTGGCATATTGGTGGCCGGTGCTGGGAAATATGAAAAAAGGTGCTTTTGAGGATAGAGTGGCCAGGAAAGCCCGCAGCCCCAAAGTCTGGGTGGCAAGGCAAGTAGTTCCCAGAGTCCTTGAAAGAAAACAAGAGTTGTTCTGGCTGCCACCTTGGGTGTGGGAGCCAGGCCAGGATGTTCGGCATATTGGAGGCCGGAGCTGGGAAATATGAAAAAAGGTGCTTTTGAGGATAGAGTGGCCAGGAAAGCCCGCAGACCCAAAGTCTGGGTGGCAAGGCAAGTAGTTCCCAGAGGTGTTCATAAAAAGCAAGAGTTGTTTGGGCTGCCACCTTGGCTGTGGGAGCCAGGCCAGGATGTCCGGCATATTGGAGGCCGGAGCTGGGAAATATGAAAAAAGGTGCTTTTGAGGATAGAGTGGCCAGGAAAGCCCGCAGCCCCAAAGTCTGGGTGGCAATGCAAGTAGTTCCCAGAGTCCTTGAAAGAAAACAAGAGTTGTTCTGGCTGCCACCTTGGCTGTGGGAGTCAGCTCGGGATGTTCGGTATATTGGAGGCCAGTGCTGGGAAATATGAAAAAAAGGTGCTTTTGAGGATAGAGTGGCCAGGATAGCCCGCAGCCCCAAAGTCTGGGTGGCAATGCAAGTAGTTCCCAGAGGCGTTCATAAAAAGCAAGAGTTGTTCTGGCTGCCACCTTTGCTGTGGGAGCCAGGCCAGGATGTTCGGAATATTGGAGGCCAGTGCTAGGATTAAGTGAAAAAAGGTGCCTTTGAGGATAGAGTGGCCAGGAAAGCCCGCAGCCCCAAAGTCTGGGTGGCAATGCAAGTAGTTCCCAGAGTCCTTGAAAGAAAACAAGAGTTGTTCTGGCTGCCACCTTGGCTGTGGGAGCCAGGCCAGGATGTTCGGCATATTGGAGGCCGGTGCTGGGAAATATGAAAAAAGGTGCTTTTGAGGATAGAGTGGCCAGGAAAGCCCGCAGCCCCAAAGTCTGGGTGGCAATGCAAGTAATTCCCAGAGTCCTTGAAAGAAAACAAGAGTTGTTTGGGCTGCCACCTTGGCTTTGGGAGTCAGCTCCGGATGTTCGGCATATTGGAGGCCGATGCTGGGAAATATGAAAAAAAGGTGCTTTTGAGGATAGAGTTGCCTGGAAAGCCCGCAGCCCCAAAGTCTGGGTGGCAATGCAAGTAGTTCCCAGAGGCGTTCATAAAAAGCAAGAGTTGTTTGGGCTGCCACCTTTTCTGTGGGAGTCAGCTCTGGATGTTCGGAATATTGGAGGCAGGTGCTAGGATTAAGTGAAAAAAGGTGCTTTTGAGGATAGAGTGGCCAGGAAAGCCCGCAGCCCCAAAGTCTGGGTGGCAAGGCAAGTAGTTCCCAGAGGCGTTCATAAAAAGCAAGAGTTGTTCTGGCTGCCACCTTGGCTGTGGGAGCCAGGCCAGGATGTCTGGCATATTGGAGGCCAGAGCTGGGAAATATGAAAAAAGGTGCCTTTGAGGATAGAGTGGCCAGGAAAGCCCGCAGCCCCAAAGTCTGGGTGGCAATGCAAGTAGTTCCCAGAGTCCTTGAAAGAAAACAAGAGTTGTTCTGGCTGCCACCTTGGCTGTGGGAGCCAGGCCAGGATGTTCGGCATATTGGAGGCCGGAGCTGGGAAATATGAAAAAAGGTGCTTTTGAGGATAGAGTGGCCAGGATAGCCCGCAGCCCTAAAGTCTGGGTGGCAATGCAAGTAGTTCCCAGAGGCGTTCATAAAAAGCAAGAGTTGTTTGGGCTGCCACCTTGGCTGTGGGAGCCAGGCCAGGATGTCCGGCATATTGGAGGCCGGAGCTGGGAAATATGAAAAAAGGTGCTTTTGAGGATAGAGTGGCCAGGAAAGCCCGCAGCCCCAAAGTCTGGGTGGCAATGCAAGTAGTTCCCAGAGTCCTTGAAAGAAAACAAGAGTTGTTCTGGCTGCCACCTTGGCTGTGGGAGTCAGCTCCGGATGTTCGGCATATTGGAGGCCGGTGCTGGGAAATATGAAAAAAGGTGCTTTTGAGGATAGAGTGGCCAGGATAGCCCGCAGCCCTAAAGTCTGGGTGGCAATGCAAGTAGTTCCCAGAGGCGTTCATAAAAAGCAAGAGTTGTTTGGGCTGCCACCTTGGCTGTGGGAGCCAGGCCAGGATGTCCGGCATATTGGAGGCCGGAGCTGGGAAATATGAAAAAAGGTGCTTTTGAGGATAGAGTGGCCAGGAAAGCCCGCAGCCCCAAAGTCTGGGTGGCAATGCAAGTAGTTCCCAGAGTCCTTGAAAGAAAACAAGAGTTGTTCTGGCTGCCACCTTGGCTGTGGGAGTCAGCTCCGGATGTTCGGCATATTGGAGGCCGGTGCTGGGAAATATGAAAAAAGGTGCTTTTGAGGATAGAGTGGCCAGGAAAGCCCGCAGCCCCAAAGTCTGGGTGGCAATGCAAGTAGTTCCCAGAGGCGTTCATAAAAAGCAAGAGTTGTTTGGGCTGCCACCTTGGCTGTGGGAGCCAGGCCAGGATGTTCGGAATATTAGAGGCAGGTGCTGGGAAATATGAAAAAAGGTGCTTTTGAGGATAGAGTGGCCAGGAAAGCCCGCAGCCCCAAAGTCTGGGTGGCAATGCAAGTAATTCCCAGAGTCCTTGAAAGAAAACAAGAGTTGTTCTGGCTGCCACCTTGGGTGTGGGAGCCAGGCCAGGATGTTCGGCATATTGGAGGCCGGAGCTGGGAAATATGAAAAAAGGTGCTTTTGAGGATAGAGTGGCCAGGAAAGCCCGCAGCCCCAAAGTCTGGGTGGCAATGCAAGTAGTTCCCAGAGTCCTTGAAAGAAAACAAGAGTTGTTCTGGCTGCCACCTTGGCTGTGGGAGTCAGCTCCGGATGTTCGGCATATTGGAGGCCAGTGCTGGGAAATATGAAAAAAAGGTGCTTTTGAGGATAGAGTGGCCAGGAAAGCCCGCAGCCCCAAAGTCTGGGTGGCAATGCAAGTAGTTCCCAGAGGCGTTCATAAAAAGCAGGAGTTGTTTGGGCTGCCACCTTTGCTGTGGGAGCCAGGCCAGGATGTTCGGAATATTGGAGGCCAGTGCTAGGATTAAGTGAAAAAAGGTGCCTTTGAGGATAGAGTGGCCAGGAAAGCCCGCAGCCCCGAAGTCTGGGTGGCAAGGCAAGTAGTTCCCAGAGTCCTTGAAAGAAAACAAGAGTTGTTCTGGCTGCCACCTTGGCTGTGGGAGCCAGGCCAGGATGTTCGGCATATTGGAGGCCGGTGCTGGGAAATATGAAAAAAGGTGCTTTTGAGGATAGAGTGGCCAGGAAAGCCCGCAGCCCCAAAGTCTGGGTGGCAATGCAAGTAGTTCCCAGAGTCCTTGAAAGAAAACAAGAGTTGTTCTGGCTGCCACCTTGGCTGTGGGAGCCAGGCCAGGATGTTCGGCATATTGGAGGCCGGAGCTGGGAAATATGAAAAAAGGTGCTTTTGAGGATAGAGTGGCCAGGAAAGCCCGCAGCCCCAAAGTCTGGGTGGCAAGGCAAGTAGTTCCCAGAGGTGTTCATAAAAAGCAAGAGTTGTTTGGGCTGCCACCTTGGCTGTGGGAGCCAGGCCAGGATGTCCGGCATATTGGAGGCCGGAGCTGGGAAATATGAAAAAAGGTGCTTTTGAGGATAGAGTGGCCAGGAAAGCCCGCAGCCCCAAAGTCTGGGTGGCAATGCAAGTAGTTCCCAGAGTCCTTGAAAGAAAACAAGAGTTGTTCTGGCTGCCACCTTGGCTTTGGGAGTCAGCACCGGATGTTCGGCATATTGGAGGCCGATGCTGGGAAATATGAAAAAAAGGTGCTTTTGAGGATAGAGTTGCCTGGAAAGCCCGCAGCCCCAAAGTCTGGGTGGCAAGGCAAGTAGTTCCCAGAGGTGTTCATAAAAAGCAAGAGTTGTTTGGGCTGCCACCTTGGCTGTGGGAGCCAGGCCAGGATGTTCGGAATATTGGAGGCCGGAGCTGGGAAATATGAAAAAAGGTGCTTTTGAGGATAGATTGGCCAGGAAAGCCCGCAGCCCCAAAGTCTGGGTGGCAAGGCAAGTAGTTCCCAGAGGTGTTCATAAAAAGCAAGAGTTGTTTGGGCTGCCACCTTGGGTGTGGGAGCCAGGCCAGGATGTCCGGCATATTGGAGGCCGGTGCTGGGAAATATGAAAAAAGGTGCTTTTGAGGATAGAGTGGCCAGGAAAGCCCGCAGCCCCAAAGTCTGGGTGGCAATGCAAGGAGTTCCCAGAGGTGTTCATAAAAAGCAAGAGTTGTTCTGGTTGCCACCTTGGGTGTGGGAGCCAGGCCAGGATGTCTGGCATATTGGTGGCCGGTGCTGGGAAATATGAAAAAAGGTGCTTTTGAGGATAGAGTGGCCAGGAAAGCCCGCAGCCCCAAAGTCTGGGTGGCAAGGCAAGTAGTTCCCAGAGTCCTTGAAAGAAAACAAGAGTTGTTCTGGCTGCCACCTTGGGTGTGGGAGCCAGGCCAGGATGTTCGGCATATTGGAGGCCGGAGCTGGGAAATATGAAAAAAGGTGCTTTTGAGGATAGAGTGGCCAGGAAAGCCCGCAGACCCAAAGTCTGGGTGGCAAGGCAAGTAGTTCCCAGAGGTGTTCATAAAAAGCAAGAGTTGTTTGGGCTGCCACCTTGGCTGTGGGAGCCAGGCCAGGATGTCCGGCATATTGGAGGCCGGAGCTGGGAAATATGAAAAAAGGTGCTTTTGAGGATAGAGTGGCCAGGAAAGCCCGCAGCCCCAAAGTCTGGGTGGCAATGCAAGTAGTTCCCAGAGTCCTTGAAAGAAAACAAGAGTTGTTCTGGCTGCCACCTTGGCTGTGGGAGTCAGCTCCGGATGTTCGGTATATTGGAGGCCAGTGCTGGGAAATATGAAAAAAAGGTGCTTTTGAGGATAGAGTGGCCAGGAAAGCCCGCAGCCCCAAAGTCTGGGTGGCAATGCAAGTAGTTCCCAGAGGCGTTCATAAAAAGCAAGAGTTGTTCTGGCTGCCACCTTTGCTGTGGGAGCCAGGCCAGGATGTTCGGAATATTGGAGGCCAGTGCTAGGATTAAGTGAAAAAAGGTGCCTTTGAGGATAGAGTGGCCAGGAAAGCCTGCAGCCCCAAAGTCTGGGTGGCAATGCAAGTAGTTCCCAGAGTCCTTGAAAGAAAACAAGAGTTGTTCTGGCTGCCACCTTGGCTGTGGGAGCCAGGCCAGGATGTTCGGCATATTGGAGGCCGGTGCTGGGAAATATGAAAAAAGGTGCTTTTGAGGATAGAGTGGCCAGGAAAGCCCGCAGCCCCAAAGTCTGGGTGGCAATGCAAGTAATTCCCAGAGTCCTTGAAAGAAAACAAGAGTTGTTCTGGCTGCCACCTTGGCTTTGGGAGTCAGCTCCGGATGTTCGGCATATTGGAGGCCGATGCTGGGAAATATGAAAAAAAGGTGCTTTTGAGGATAGAGTTGCCTGGAAAGCCCGCAGCCCCAAAGTCTGGGTGGCAATGCAAGTAGTTCCCAGAGGTGTTCATAAAAAGCAAGAGTTGTTCTGGCTGCCACCTTGGCTGTGGGAGCCAGGCCAGGATGTCCGGCATATTGGAGGCCGGAGCTGGGAAATATGAAAAAAGGTGCTTTTGAGGATAGAGTGGCCAGGAAAGCCCGCAGCCCCAAAGTCTGGGTGGCAATGCAAGGAGTTCCCAGAGGTGTTCATAAAAAACAAGAGTTGTTCTGGTTGCCACCTTGGGTGTGGGAGCCAGTCCAGGATGTCTGGCATATTGGTGGCCGGTGCTGGGAAATATGAAAAAAGGTGCTTTTGAGGATAGAGTGGCCAGGAAAGCCCGCAGCCCCAAAGTCTGGGTGGCAAGGCAAGTAGTTCCCAGAGTCCTTGAAAGAAAACAAGAGTTGTTCTGGCTGCCACCTTGGCTGTGGGAGTCAGCTCGGGATGTTCGGCATATTGGAGGCCGGTGCTGGGAATTATGAAAAAAGGTGCTTTTGAGGATAGAGTGGCCAGGAAAGCCCGCAGCCCCAAAGTCTGGGTGGCAATGCAAGTAGTTCCCAGAGGCGTTCATAAAAAGCAAGAGTTGTTTGGGCTGCCACCTTTTCTGTGGGAGTCAGCTCTGGATGTTCGGAATATTGGAGGCAGGTGCTAGGATTAAGTGAAAAAAGGTGCTTTTGAGGATAGAGTGGCCAGGAAAGCCCGCAGCCCCAAAGTCTGGGTGGCAAGGCAAGTAGTTCCCAGAGTCCTTGAAAGAAAACAAGAGTTGTTCTGGCTGCCACCTTGGCTGTGGGAGCCAGGCCAGGATGTTCGGCATATTGGAGGCCGGAGCTGGGAAATATGAAAAAAGGTGCTTTTGAGGATAGAGTGGCCAGGAAAGCCCGCAGCCCCAAAGTCTGGGTGGCAATGCAAGTAGTTCCCAGAGTCCTTGAAAGAAAACAAGAGTTGTTCTGGCTGCCACCTTGGCTGTGGGAGTCAGCTCCGGATGTTCGGTATATTGGAGGCCAGTGCTGGGAAATATGAAAAAAAGGTGCTTTTGAGGATAGAGTGGCCAGGAAAGCCCGCAGCCCCAAAGTCTGGGTGGCAATGCAAGTAGTTCCCAGAGGCGTTCATAAAAAGCAAGAGTTGTTTGGGCTGCCACCTTTGCTGTGGGAGCCAGGCCAGGATGTTCGGAATATTGGAGGCCATTGCTAGGATTAAGTGAAAAAAGGTGCCTTTGAGGATAGAGTGGCCAGGAAAGCCTGCAGCCCCAAAGTCTGGGTGGCAATGCAAGTAGTTCCCAGAGTCCTTGAAAGAAAACAAGAGTTGTTCTGGCTGCCACCTTGGCTGTGGGAGCCAGGTCAGGATGTTCGGCATATTGGAGGCCGGTGCTGGGAAATATGAAAAAAGGTGCTTTTGAGGATAGAGTGGCCAGGAAAGCCCGCAGCCCCAAAGTCTGGGTGGCAATGCAAGTAATTCCCAGAGTCCTTGAAAGAAAACAAGAGTTGTTCTGGCTGCCACCTTGGGTGTGGGAGCCAGGCCAGGATGTTCGGAATATTGGAGGCCGGAGCTGGGAAATATGAAAAAAGGTGCTTTTGAGGATAGAGTGGCCAGGAAAGCCCGCAGCCCCAAAGTCTGGGTGGCAAGGCAAGTAGTTCCCAGAGGTGTTCATAAAAAGCAAGAGTTGTTTGGGCTGCCACCTTGGCTGTGGGAGCCAGGCCAGGATGTCCGGCATATTGGAGGCCGGAGCTGGGAAATATGAAAAAAGGTGCTTTTGAGGATAGAGTGGCCAGGAAAGCCCGCAGCCCCAAAGTCTGGGTGGCAATGCAAGTAGTTCCCAGAGTCCTTGAAAGAAAACAAGAGTTGTTCTGGCTGCCACCTTGGCTTTGGGAGTCAGCTCCGGATGTTCGGCATATTGGAGGCCGATGCTGGGAAATATGAAAAAAAGGTGCTTTTGAGGATAGAGTGGCCAGGAAAGCCCGCAGCCCCAAAGTCTGGGTGGCAAGGCAAGTAGTTCCCAGAGGTGTTCATAAAAAGCAAGAGTTGTTTGGGCTGCCACCTTGGCTGTGGGAGCCAGGCCAGGATGTTCGGAATATTGGAGGCCGGAGCTGGGAAATATGAAAAAAGGTGCTTTTGAGGATAGAGTGGCCAGGAAAGCCCGCAGCCCCAAAGTCTGGGTGGCAATGCAAGTAGTTCCCAGAGGTGTTCATAAAAAGCAAGAGTTGTTTGGGCTGCCACCTTTGCTGTGGGAGCCAGGCCAGGATGTCCGGCATATTGGAGGCCGGAGCTGGGAAATATGAAAAAAGGTGCTTTTGAGGATAGAGTGGCCAGGAAAGCCCGCAGCCCCAAAGTCTGGGTGGCAATGCAAGTAGTTCCCAGAGTCCTTGAAAGAAAACAAGAGTTGTTCTGGCTGCCACCTTGGCTTTGGGAGTCAGCTCCGGATGTTCGGCATATTGGAGGCCGATGCTGGGAAATATGAAAAAAAGGTGCTTTTGAGGATAGAGTTGCCTGGAAAGCCCGCAGCCCCAAAGTCTGGGTGGCAATGCAAGTAGTTCCCAGAGGTGTTCATAAAAAGCAAGAGTTGTTCTGGCTGCCACCTTGGCTGTGGGAGCCATGCCAGGATGTCCGGCATATTGGAGGCCGGTGCTGGGAAATATGAAAAAAGGTGCTTTTGAGGATAGAGTGGCCAGGAAAGCCCGCAGCCCCAAAGTCTGGGTGGCAATGCAAGGAGTTCCCAGAGGTGTTCATAAAAAGCAAGAGTTGTTCTGGTTGCCACCTTGGGTGTGGGAGCCAGGCCAGTATGTCTGGCATATTGGTGGCCGGTGCTGGGAAATATGAAAAAAGGTGCTTTTGAGGATAGAGTGGCCAGGAAAGCCCGCAGCCCCAAAGTCTGGGTGGCAAGGCAAGTAGTTCCCAGAGTCCTTGAAAGAAAACAAGAGTTGTTCTGGCTGCCACCTTGGCTGTGGGAGTCAGCTCCGGATGTTCGGCATATTGGAGGCCGGTGCTGGGAAATATGAAAAAAGGTGCTTTTGAGGATAGAGTGGCCAGGAAAGCCCGCAGCCCCAAAGTCTGGGTGGCAATGCAAGTAGTTCCCAGAGGCGTTCATAAAAAGCAAGAGTTGTTTGGGCTGCCACCTTTTCTGTGGGAGTCAGCTCCGGATGTTCGGCATATTGGAGGCCAGTGCTGGGAAATATGAAAAAAAGGTGCTTTTGAGGATAGAGTGGCCAGGAAAGCCCGCAGCCCCAAAGTCTGGGTGGCAATGCAAGTAGTTCCCAGAGGCGTTCATAAAAAGCAAGAGTTGTTTGGGCTGCCACCTTGGCTGTGGGAGCCAGGCCAGGATGTTCGGAATATTGGAGGCCAGTGCTAGGATTAAGTGAAAAAAGGTGCCTTTGAGGATAGAGTGGCCAGGAAAGCCCGCAGCCCCGAAGTCTGGGTGGCAAGGCAAGTAGTTCCCAGAGTCCTTGAAAGAAAACAAGAGTTGTTCTGGCTGCCACCTTGGCTGTGGGAGCCAGGCCAGGATGTTCGGCATATTGGAGGCCGGTGCTGGGAAATATGAAAAAAGGTGCTTTTGAGGATAGAGTGGCCAGGAAAGCCCGCAGCCCCAAAGTCTGGGTGGCAATGCAAGTAATTCCCAGAGTCCTTGAAAGAAAACAAGAGTTGTTTGGGCTGCCACCTTGGCTGTGGGAGTCAGCTCTGGATGTTCGCCATATTGGAGGCCGGAGCTGGGAAATATGAAAAAAGGTGCTTTTGAGGATAGAGTGGCCAGGAAAGCCCGCAGCCCCAAAGTCTGGGTGGCAATGCAAGGAGTTCCCAGAGGTGTTCATAAAAAGCAAGAGTTGTTCTGGTTGCCACCTTGGGTGTGGGAGCCAGGCCAGGATGTCTGGCATATTGGTGGCCGGAGCTGGGAAATATGAAAAAAGGTGCTTTTGAGGATAGAGTGGCCAGGAAAGCCCGCAGCCCCAAAGTCTGGGTGGCAAGGCAAGTAGTTCCCAGAGTCCTTGAAAGAAAACAAGAGTTGTTCTGGCTGCCACCTTGGCTGTGGGAGTCAGCTCCGGCTGTTCGGCATATTGGAGGCCGGTGCTGGGAAATATGAAAAAAGGTGCTTTTGAGGATAGAGTGGCCAGGAAAGCCCGCAGCCCCAAAGTCTGGGTGGCAATGCAAGTAGTTCCCAGAGGCGTTCATAAAAAGCAAGAGTTGTTTGGGCTGCCACCTTTGCTGTGGGAGCCAGGCCAGGATGTTCGGAATATTGGAGGCCAGTGCTAGGATTAAGTGAAAAAAGGTGCCTTTGAGGATAGAGTGGCCAGGAAAGCCCGCAGCCCCGAAGTCTGGGTGGCAAGGCAAGTAGTTCCCAGAGTCCTTGAAAGAAAACAAGAGTTGTTCTGGCTGCCACCTTGGCTGTGGGAGCCAGGCCAGGATGTTCGGCATATTGGAGGCCGGTGCTGGGAAATATGAAAAAAGGTGCTTTTGAGGATAGAGTGGCCAGGAAAGCCCGCAGCCCCAAAGTCTGGGTGGCAAGGCAAGTAGTTCCCAGAGTCCTTGAAAGAAAACAAGAGTTGTTTGGGCTGCCACCATGGCTGTGGGAGTCAGGCCAGGATGTTCGGCATATTGGAGGCCGGAGCTGGGAAATATGAAAAAAGGTGCTTTTGAGGATAGAGTGGCCAGGAAAGCCCGCAGCCCCAAAGTCTGGGTGGCAAGGCAAGTAGTTCCCAGAGGTGTTCATAAAAAGCAAGAGTTGTTTGGGCTGCCACCTTGGGTGTGGGAGCCAGGCCAGGATGTCCGGCATATTGGAGGCCGGAGCTGGGAAATATGAAAAAAGGTGCTTTTGAGGATAGAGTGGCCAGGAAAGCCCGCAGCCCCAAAGTCTGGGTGGCAAGGCAAGTAGTTCCCAGAGTCCTTGAAAGAAAACAAGAGTTGTTCTGGCTGCCACCTTGGCTTTGGGAGTCAGCACCGGATGTTCGGCATATTGGAGGCCGATGCTGGGAAATATGAAAAAAAGGTGCTTTTGAGGATAGAGTGGCCAGGAAAGCCCGCAGCCCCAAAGTCTGGGTGGCAATGCAAGTAGTTCCCAGAGGTGTTCATAAAAAGCAAGAGTTGTTTGGGCTGCCACCTTGGCTGTGGGAGCCAGGCCAGGATGTTTGGCATATTGGAGGCCGGAGCTGGGAAATATGAAAAAAGGTGCTTTTGAGGATAGAGTGGCCAGGAAAGCCCGCAGCCCCAAAGTCTGGGTGGCAAGGCAAGTAGTTCCCAGAGGTGTTCATAAAAAGCAAGAGTTGTTTGGGCTGCCACCTTGGGTGTGGGAGCCAGGCCAGGATGTCCGGCATATTGGAGGCCGGAGCTGGGAAATATGAAAAAAGGTGCTTTTGAGGATAGAGTGGCCAGGAAAGCCCGCAGCCCCAAAGTCTGGGTGGCAAGGCAAGTAGTTCCCAGAGTCCTTGAAAGAAAACAAGAGTTGTTCTGGCTGCCACCTTGGCTTTGGGAGTCAGCACCGGATGTTCGGCATATTGGAGGCCGATGCTGGGAAATATGAAAAAAAGGTGCTTTTGAGGATAGAGTGGCCAGGAAAGCCCGCAGCCCCAAAGTCTGGGTGGCAATGCAAGTAGTTCCCAGAGGTGTTCATAAAAAGCAAGAGTTGTTTGGGCTGCCACCTTGGCTGTGGGAGCCAGGCCAGGATGTTTGGCATATTGGAGGCCGGAGCTGGGAAATATGAAAAAAGGTGCTTTTGAGGATAGAGTGGCCAGGAAAGCCCGCAGCCCCAAAGTCTGGGTGGCAATGCAAGTAGTTCCCAGAGGCGTTCATAAAAAGCAAGAGTTGTTCTGGCTGCCACCTTGGGTGTGGGAGCCAGGCCAGGATGTCCGGCATATTGCAGGCCGGTGCTGGGAAATATGAAAAAAGGTGCTTTTGAGGATAGAGTGGCCAGGAAAGCCCGCAGCCCCAAAGTCTGGGTGGCAATGCAAGGAGTTCCCAGAGGTGTTCATAAAAAGCAAGAGTTGTTCTGGTTGCCACCTTGGGTGTGGGAGCCAGGCCAGGATGTCTGGCATATTGGTGGCCGGTGCTGGGAAATATGAAAAAAGGTGCTTTTGAGGATAGAGTGGCCAGGAAAGCCCGCAGCCCCAAAGTCTGGGTGGCAAGGCAAGAAGTTCCTAGAGTCCTTGAAAGAAAACAAGATTGTTCTGGCTGCCACCTTGGCTGTGGGAGCCAGGCCAGGATGTTCGGCATATTGGAGGCCAGAGCTGGGAAATATGAAAAAAGGTGCTTTTGAGGATAGAGTGGCCAGGAAAGCCCGCAGCCCCGAAGTCTGGGTGGCAAGGCAAGTAGTTCCCAGAGGTGTTCATAAAAAGCAAGAGTTGTTTGGGCTGCCACCTTGGCTGTGGGAGCCAGGCCAGGATGTCCGGCATATTGGAGGCCAGAGCTGGGAAATATGAAAAAAGGTGCTTTTGAGGATAGAGTGGCCAGGAAAGCCCGCAGCCCCAAAGTCTGGGTGGCAATGCAAGTAGTTCCCAGAGTCCTTGAAAGAAAACAAGAGTTGTTCTGGCTGCCACCTTGGCTGTGGGAGTCAGCTCCGGATGTTCGGTATATTGGAGGCCAGTGCTGGAAAATATGAAAAAAAGGTGCTTTTGAGGATAGAGTGGCCAGGAAAGCCCGCAGCCCCAAAGTCTGGGTGGCAATGCAAGTAGTTCCCAGAGGCGTTCATAAAAAGCAAGAGTTGTTTGGGCTGCCACCTTGGCTGTGGGAGCCAGGCCAGGATGTTCGGAATATTGGAGGCAGGTGCTAGCATTAAGTGAAAAAAGGTGCCTTTGAGGATAGAGTGGCCAGGAAAGCCCGCAGCCCCAAAGTCTGGGTGGCAAGGCAAGTAGTTCCCAGAGTCCTTGAAAGAAAACAAGAGTTGTTCTGGCTGCCACCTTGGCTGTGGGAGCCAGGCCAGGATGTTCGGCATATTGGAGGCCGGTGCTGGGAAATATGAAAAAAGGTGCTTTTGAGGATAGAGTGGCCAGGAAAGCCCGCAGCCCCAAAGTCTGGGTGGCAATGCAAGTAATTCCCAGAGTCCTTGAAAGAAAACAAGAGTTGTTCTGGCTGCCACCTTGGCTGTGGGAGCCAGGCCAGGATGTTCGGCATATTGGAGGCCGGAGCTGGGAAATATGAAAAAAGGTGCTTTTGAGGATAGAGTGGCCAGGAAAGCCCGCAGCCCCAAAGTCTGGGTGGCAAGGCAAGTAGTTCCCAGAGGTGTTCATAAAAAGCAAGAGTTGTTCTGGTTGCCACCTTGGCTGTGGGAGCCAGGCCAGGATGTCCGGCATATTGGAGGCCGGAGCTGGGAAATATGAAAAAAGGTGCTTTTGAGGATAGAGTGGCCAGGAAAGCCCGCAGCCCCAAAGTCTGGGTGGCAATGCAAGTAGTTCCCAGAGTCCTTGAAAGAAAACAAGAGTTGTTCTGGCTGCCACCTTGGCTTTGGGAGTCAGCTCCGGATGTTCGGCATATTGGAGGCCGATGCTGGGAAATATGAAAAAAAGGTGCTTTTGAGGATAGAGTGGCCAGGAAAGCCCGCAGCCCCAAAGTCTGGGTGGCAAGGCAAGTAGTTCCCAGAGTCCTTGAAAGAAAACAAGAGTTGTTCTGGCTGCCACCTTGGCTGTGGGAGTCAGCTCCGGATGTTCGGCATATTGGAGGCCGGAGCTGGGAAATATGAAAAAAGGTGCTTTTGAGGATAGAGTGGCCAGGAAAGCCCACAGCCCCAAAGTCTGGGTGGCAATGCAAGTAGTTCCCAGAGGCGTTCATAAAAAGCAAGAGTTGTTCTGGCTGCCACCTTTGCTGTGGGAGCCAGGCCAGGATGTTCGGAATATTGGAGGCAGGTGCTAGGATTAAGTGAAAAAAGGTGCCTTTGAGGATAGAGTGGCCAGGAAAGCCCGCAGCCCCATAGTCTGCGTGGCAATGCAAGTAGTTCCCAGAGTCCTTGAAAGAAAACAAGAGTTGTTCTGGCTGCCACCTTGGCTGTGGGAGCCAGGCCAGGATGTTCGGCATATTGGAGGCCGGAGCTGGGAAATATGAAAAAAGGTGCTTTTGAGGATAGAGTGGCCAGGAAAGCCCGCAGCCCCAAAGTCTGGGTGGCAAGGCAAGTAGTTCCCAGAGTCCTTGAAAGAAAACAAGAGTTGTTCTGGCTGCCACCTTGGCTGTGGGAGCCAGGCCAGGATGTTCGGCATATTGGAGGCCGGAGCTGGGAAATATGAAAAAAGGTGCTTTTGAGGATAGAGTGGCCAGGAAAGCCCGCAGCCCCAAAGTCTGGGTGGCAAGGCAAGTAGTTCCCAGAGTCCTTGAAAGAAAACAAGAGTTGTTCTGGCTGCCACCTTGGCTGTGGGAGTCAGCTCCGGATGTTCGGCATATTGGAGGCCGGTGCTGGGAAATATGAAAAAAGGTGCTTTTGAGGATAGAGTGTCCAGGAAAGCCCGCAGCCCCAAAGTCTGGGTGGCAATGCAAGTAGTTCCCAGAGTCCTTGAAAGAAAACAAGAGTTGTTCTGGCTGCCACCTTGGCTGTGGGAGCCAGGCCAGGATGTTTGGAATATTGGAGGCCGGAGCTGGGAAATATGAAAAAAGGTGCTTTTGAGGATAGAGTGGCCAGGAAAGCCCGCAGCCCCAAAGTCTGGGTGGCAAGGCAAGTAGTTCCCAGAGATGTTCATAAAAAGCAAGAGTTGTTTGGGCTGCCACCTTGGCTGTGGGAGCCAGGCCAGGATGTCCGGCATATTGGAGGCCGGAGCTGGGAAATATGAAAAAAGGTGCTTTTGAGGATAGAGTGGCCAGGAAAGCCCGCAGCCCCATAGTCTGCGTGGCAATGCAAGTAGTTCCCAGAGTCCTTGAAAGAAAACAAGAGTTGTTCTGGCTGCCACCTTGGCTGTGGGAGTCAGCTCCGGATGTTCGGAATATTGGAGGCAGGTGCTAGGATTAAGTGAAAAAAGGTGCCTTTGAGGATAGAGTGGCCAGGAAAGCCCGCAGCCCCAAAGTCTGGGTGGCAAGGCAAGTAGTTCCCAGAGGTGTTCATAAAAAGCAAGAGTTGTTTGGGCTGCCACCTTGGCTGTGGGAGCCAGGCCAGGATGTTCGGAATATTGGAGGCCGGTGCTGGGAAATATGAAAAAAGGTGCTTTTGAGGATAGAGTGGCCAGGAAAGCCCGCAGCCCCATAGTCTGCGTGGCAATGCAAGTAGTTCCCAGAGGTGTTCATAAAAAGGAAGAGTTGTTTGGGCTGCCACCTTGGGTGTGGGAGCCAGGCCAGGATGTCCGGCATATTGGAGGCCGGTGCTGGGAAATATGAAAAAAGGTGCTTTTGAGGATAGAGTGGCCAGGAAAGCCCGCAGCCCCAAAGTCTGGGTGGCAAGGCAAGTAGTTCCCAGAGTCCTTGAAAGAAAACAAGAGTTGTTCTGGCTGCCACCTTGGCTTTGGGAGTCAGCTCCGGATGTTCGGAATATTGGAGGCCGATGCTGGGAAATATGAAAAAAGGTGCTTTTGAGGATAGAGTGGCCAGGAAAGCCCGCAGCCCCATAGTCTGCGTGGCAATGCAAGTAGTTCCCAGAGTCCTTGAAAGAAAACAAGAGTTGTTCTGGCTGCCACCTTGGCTGTGGGAGCCAGGCCAGGATGTTCGGCATATTGGAGGCCGGAGCTGGGAAATATGAAAAAAGGTGCTTTTGAGGATAGAGTGGCCAGGAAAGCCCGCAGCCCCAAAGTCTGGGTGGCAATGCAAGTAGTTCCCAGAGTCCTTGAAAGAAAACAAGAGTTGTTCTGGCTGCCACCTTGGCTGTGGGAGTCAGCTCCGGATGTTCGGAATATTGGAGGCAGGTGCTAGGATTAAGTGAAAAAAGGTGCCTTTGAGGATAGAGTGGCCAGGAAAGCCCGCAGCCCCAAAGTCTGGGTGGCAAGGCAAGTAGTTCCCAGAGGTGTTCATAAAAAGCAAGAGTTGTTTGGGCTGCCACCTTGGCTGTGGGAGCCAGGCCAGGATGTTCGGAATATTGGAGGCCGGTGCTGGGAAATATGAAAAAAGGTGCTTTTGAGGATAGAGTGGCCAGGAAAGCCCGCAGCCCCATAGTCTGCGTGGCAATGCAAGTAGTTCCCAGAGGTGTTCATAAAAAGGAAGAGTTGTTTGGGCTGCCACCTTGGGTGTGGGAGCCAGGCCAGGATGTCCGGCATATTGGAGGCCGGTGCTGGGAAATATGAAAAAAGGTGCTTTTGAGGATAGAGTGGCCAGGAAAGCCCGCAGCCCCAAAGTCTGGGTGGCAAGGCAAGTAGTTCCCAGAGTCCTTGAAAGAAAACAAGAGTTGTTCTGGCTGCCACCTTGGCTTTGGGAGTCAGCTCCGGATGTTCGGAATATTGGAGGCCGATGCTGGGAAATATGAAAAAAGGTGCTTTTGAGGATAGAGTGGCCAGGAAAGCCCGCAGCCCCAAAGTCTGGGTGGCAAGGCAAGTAGTTCCCAGAGGTGTTCATAAAAAGCAAGAGTTGTTTGGGCTGCCACCTTGGCTGTGGGAGCCAGGCCAGGATGTTCGGAATATTGGAGGCCGGAGCTGGGAAATATGAAAAAAGGTGCTTTTGAGGATAGAGTGGCCAGGAAAGCCTGCAGCCCCAAAGTCTGGGTGGCAATGCAAGTAGTTCCCAGAGGTGTTCATAAAAAGCAAGAGTTGTTTGGGCTGCCACCTTTGCTGTGGGAGCCAGGCCAGGATGTTCGGAATATTGGAGGCAGGTGCTAGGATTAAGTGAAAAAAGGTGCCTTTGAGGATAGAGTGGCCAGGAAAGCCCGCAGCCCCATAGTCTGCGTGGCAATGCAAGTAGTTCCCAGAGTCCTTGAAAGAAAACAAGAGTTGTTCTGGCTGCCACCTTGGCTGTGGGAGCCAGGCCAGGATGTTCGGCATATTGGAGGCCGGAGCTGGGAAATATGAAAAAAGGTGCTTTTGAGGATAGAGTGGCCAGGAAAGCCCGCAGCCCCAAAGTCTGGGTGGCAAGGCAAGTAGTTCCCAGAGTCCTTGAAAGAAAACAAGAGTTGTTCTGGCTGCCACCTTGGCTGTGGGAGCCAGGCCAGGATGTTCGGCATATTGGAGGCCGGAGCTGGGAAATATGAAAAAAGGTGCTTTTGAGCATAGAGTGGCCAGGAAAGCCCGCAGCCCCAAAGTCTGGGTGGCAATGCAAGTAGTTCCCAGAGTCCTTGAAAGAAAACAAGAGTTGTTCTGGCTGCCACCTTGGCTGTGGGAGCCAGGCCAGGATGTTTGGAATATTGGAGGCCGGAGCTGGGAAATATGAAAAAAGGTGCTTTTGAGGATA